>NC_134858.1:121691650-121991650 GCF_049852395.1 Peromyscus maniculatus bairdii
GCTTCCATCACTTTTCTTCTTTGAAACAGCTCTTCTGACTGTCTGATGCACAAGCACTGGTTTCTTGGGATACTCTTACCTGGTGAAGAGACAGGTGCCAGAGAAGGAAGTCCAATAGTTCTAGTCTTCCCTGCTCCAGGAGGCTTTCAAGGCACAGTACAAATACAGCAAGTTCACTGCTGTCTCTGCCTAGATGTGGCCAAAGGATCAGGGCTACAGCATTCTTTTCCTGCTTCTCCCTCCTTTCCTGTCAGTATTGGACACTGTCAGAGCCTGGTAGTACCACTGTAGACACTATTTATGCTCATGAATGTGGGATGAAGGAAGGAATTTCTTAGCTCACTCACACCATGGTTCCCTGGAGGCTGATGAATCAATTGCATCTTTCATTCTTACTGCTCATGTTTCTTTCCCTTTCATATGCCTTTTCCCACTGAGATATAAATTAGGACAAATTATGAAACTCTTTGTTCTGTACAAGCTGGTGGTGATTGCTGGGCTATGTGGCTGAGAGTAACACTGCACTCAGTCCACAGGAAGAGGAAATTAGCCTTCTTGAATGAGCTGTGATCTGTATATTTTAAATATAAAAAATGAGTTTTTAAAAATAATGACAACAGGGAATCTTCACTATAGCTGTGGCCCTTTGAGAAGATATCATCTGTGAGCATCTATAAAAAATGTAATATTTCATGATGAGACTTCTCAAAACTCCATCAAGACACCTGTGATTCATAAAGACACAACTGTCAATGTTAACGAATATGATATAAATGTATATGTGTAAAACCTGATCCTTCATACTCTGTTCCCAGCTGCCCATCATATACACAGCTTTCTAAGATAATACCATCTGCAGAATGCTCTGCCATGTTAGACATGTTAGGTATCTGCATTATCCCCTGCGGCAGCTACTAGTGCATGTGTTGAGTGTCACTGAGGAACTACTTCCCATTGTGGTTTCCATTTCAGGGGGAACATTTGGCCAGTAGCTATAAGACTGAGCAACATAGTTTCTCAAGGCCTCAAAGGACACATCTTGATGGATGGCATTGAGGTGGCACCTCACATAAACCTGTGCAGGAAGTTTTACCCAAGGAAATCTTATAAATGTATGCCTCTGGCCAGGACTCCTCATGTCTCTTGCCCCTGTATCAGGGGCCTAGAAAGACAATCTGCTTTTAGACTCTGTATACACATTGTCTACAGTGAAGATAGTTTTCCTTAATCCCAGTGGTTCTCAGCTTTGCATTTCTGTCTGCAAATGATTGATATGTGTCGCTGGAAGTTGCAGCAGGTGGCTCCCCACCCTTCTGGGTTACTCCACCAGTGACAGCACAGGCAGAGTTGGCCTGGCTTCCTTTTTGGTGTTTTGTAGCGGATAGCTGCCTGCTCAGAACCCACAGAAGCCTACTCCTCATCCCAGACAGCTGCAGTGGCCCTCTCCAAACAGACCCAAACCCAGGCTCTGCACTTCCCCTCTTGGTGAGTAGCATCCTTCCCTGACTCTATGCTCTGGCTGTCATCTGTGTACTTGGCTATACGCTGCCACTGAGGAATCTGCATCTCATGCTTGTACTTATTTGATCAGATGTCATGTGCACTATGTCCTTTTCTATAAACTTCCCTATGGTCAGGCTTCTTGTAGGGTGGGTCGTGAGGCTCCTGCCTGACACAGTGTGAAGGTCAGGTTCAAGGCCATTGTTTGTGATTTGTACCTCGAAGGGAGGAGAAACAGTGTTGGGACAGGTAGCAAGAGGGTTTCCAGAAGTCTGAGAAGGGTGACACTCTTGGGTCTGAGTGCTCATGGAAAGAACTTATACTGCAGAGAAAACTTGGAAACAAAACTTGATACCAAGAAGTGAGTAGTGCAGTGGACTATGGCTCATCAGACAATGAAGTACTCAGTTGTTTAACCCCATGTCATGACTGTGCTCAGTGCATGAAGGAAAGATTGACTAAAAACATACATATAAAACTATGTAAAAGTTGTGATCACCTTTTCACTCAGAGTGGGTGTGGTGTTAAAGAGAAAAGTGAGAAGATATACCTCAGAAATTTAACATCGGCTAAACTGAAAAGCATACTTGATTTTTTAATTTTTAAATCATTTATATATGAGGTGTGCGTGTATTTGTGATTTTGGATCTTTTTTGTGCATTGTGAAAATATCCCTCTATGATCAGAAGGGAAGCCAAGTAATTTTAAATGACCCGTCTATAGAAAATTGATGTGTCCTTTATTTTTCAGTACATTCACCTTCTTCGGTTCTAAAAAAAATTAAAGATTTATTTTACTTTTAATTATGCATGTGCACATGTGAGGAGAACAGGTGTTTGAAACATTGGCAGTTGGTTGTGAGCCACCTGACATGGCTGGAATCCATACTCAGATCTCTACAAAAGCAGTATCTGCTCTTAACTGCTGAGCCATCTCTCCATGACCCCCACCCCTCTGTTCTTCAGTTCTTAATTAGCCTGTTCTATAGTCAGCAAACAGGTCAGGGCAGCTGTTGCTGAGCTGATCTGGACCTACAGCTCACCATCGTCTGAGGGAATCTGTCTCTTTATTCTCTTTGCCAATCCAAAATAATGGCCATTCCAGCACCTGGAGTTTCAGAGCCCTCTTCTTCCAGTTTCTGTCTACTCTTGCTTATACTCTAGGCTTGTGCTTACAGGTCCCAGGGAAATGAGCTCCTGACCCAGGCTTGGTGAATGGGTCCTATGGTAGATGGCTCGGAGTCCCTGATCCAATGAAGGAAGGGGGAAAAAAAAAAAGCAGAGCTGTATGAGTGCGCGTGCGAACGAACACACACACACACACACACACACACACACACGTAAGAGATGATTCAAGTCATGAGTAGCAAATAGGACAAAGGTCAAAGCATAGACCTGGGGTCCTAACTCCTGTTCACACTAGCTACTGTGAACGGCAGTAGCATTGGATGGGGGAGGTGACAAGGCACCTCCATCTGGTTTTTCTGTCAGTTCCTTAAAGAAAACAGAGAATAGGAAAATAATGGCAGAGTAAGCATGATTTCAGACTGGTCTACCTCAAAGGCATTTTCCACTTCTGTAGAAAGAGCAGCTTTCCTCTGACTCTTGAACACTATGTTTACAAGTTTTATGTCTTAGTTGATGTATTTTTCCTGCCACAGAGCAATATTCCTATGCCTTATCTCATGACTCTATGCCCTTTAAACCTCCAGGGTCAGCAAGAGTCACCTCCTCAGTGAAGCCCTCCTGGTGCTGAAACCAGAATTCCCTTTTCCTCATTCCCACAACCTCTCAGGACATTACTATTGTGTCATTTTCAGCCTTAACTTATCCACTGATCTTGAAAGTGGGCTTCTTGAGAGTGTGAATTATTGCACATCTTGCATATGCCTAGCTAATGTCCAGCACACCTGGCCCTTGACTGTGAGATGAAAGTGATCTCAGCTCTCACAAAGCTCATGTCTGAACAGAGTGTTTGCATAGCTTGCTACTTGATTGTCTCCCAAGCCCTGGATCAGGTAGGACTGTCATTGCCCTCATTCCCCAGGTGAGGAATCCAGACTCGGCGAGGGCATGTCCTTTGTTGCCAAGCCCCAGTGGCAGAAAGGATAAACCAAAGGCACAGGAGCTATGATTTCTGGTCCAGTGCTCTCCCTGTTGTTCAGTCCACTGTGTAGACTCAGCTGCTAGAGTGTCCACAAGAAGGCCATAAGGAGAGTGAAGACTGGTCAGTGGTGAGTTGAAGTCTTCTAACTCCCAGGAGACAGCTGAGTTTCTTCTGTCTCTTTTCCGTGTGTTTTTGTTTTATGTGGGCTTTTCTTCTTCTTCTTCTTCTTCTTCTTCTTCTTCTTCTTCTTCTTCTTCTTCTTCTTCTTCTTCTTCTTCTTCTTCTTCTTCTTCTTCCTCCTCCTCCTCCTCCTCCTCCTCCTCCTCCTCCTCCTCCTCCTCCTCCTCCTCCTCCTCCTCTTCCTCCTCCTCCTCCTCCTCTTTCCTTCTCAAGGCAAGAAGAAAATGAAAGCAGGCTCTGAGACTGGCTGTATAGTAATGCATTTGACAAGTATCTGGACAAAGATCAAAGAGAAATCAGTTTAAAGCTCCAAGGCTGCCTGTGGTTTTCTCGCACAACTTCAGGGTGGAATGTGTGTTTGTTTTCTCCTTTGGTTCTCTCCAAATTTTCCATGTGCCAGAAGCAGATTTATAATGTAAGAAAAATTAACCTTCTTGAGAAGTTGGTGCAGGATTTCAGTCCCAAATGGTGGCTCCTGGGTGTGGACTGGCAGGCATGGCTCTTGCGGAGCCGCTGCTTTCCATCACAGCTGGAGCAGGCTTGAAAGAAGGTGTGCTGAACAGAAGACCCGTGACTGCTACTTCTTTTCCTTTCTTTCTCCCTCTCCCTTTAAAAAAGCTAACAAGTTATTTTTTACGATAGCTTTTACAATTTCACACACTTGGTAAATATTCTAGTGCACCACAAAATTTAAAAGAAAAGAAAAACCAAGTCTAATTTTTCACTAGTGATCATGGGTCAGGCTTTTGCAGGAGAGCTTCTGTTTCAACCAGCAGCAAAGGCTATGAGCTCTTGTATATATATTTTAAAAGATAATAAAGCAATCTTGTACATTTTACATTTTAATCTAACTATTTTAATGGCCTCTTTTTTTTTTAATTAACTTGAAGCATCTCTTCTTCTTTTTAACTGGCTATGTGTAGTTTTTGGAGTAGGCAGATCACAATGTGACCAGCTGCTGTATATTTGTTTCCAGACTTTTGTTCTGGAAAATGTTCCAGCATTGAGAGAACAGGGCAGGTTCTCAGCACAGCTCTGAGAACTCTTCATACAAAGACAAGTCAGGTGACATAAGTCACTAGTACTAGAAATATATATGCAATGATTTCTGACTCATGTCTCCAAGTCCGTTTCTCCTTCCCAAAGCCATTTGCTTAGTTAGGGGTACTTTTCATTTAGTGGGAAAGTAATTTTTAATCCCCCAAAGGTTTGTAGGTTGAATTTCCTATCTTAACAGGGGCTTAGTGATGTCTTGATGACAACTGGGATATGACTGAACAGAAATCCATCAATCCCAAAGAGCCAATGACCCCAGAATAATTTAGAAATGCAACTTGGGGAGAATTTGTGGTTCTGAAACTTAGGAAGAAAAGAGAAGAGTATAATTTTTCTGAAGAAAAGACATGTCCCATTTCTATTCATCCAGAAGTATTTTAAAGTAATTATAAACAGAAATTGGAAACAAGTTACCAGACTCCCAGAGGGAGTGTTTAAGTAACATATGGGCTAGCCTCCATTAGAAGGTTGGGGAAGAATACTTAGTGATAGAGAAAATGCCGTAATTTGTTTGATGGAAAAAAAGAGAAAAAATAGAAAGTGCATACGTGCCTAGAAACAAGGGAGGAAAGTAAGACGTTGATATCAGTTATTTGGAGATGTAAATGTTTTTTCTCTCAACTTTTGTATATTTGTCAAATATTTAAATATTTTAAAAGATTTATCTTTTGGTGTTTTTGTATATGTGTGGGAGTATGTGCATGTGAGTGCAGATTCCTATGGAAGCCTGGAGCTGGAGTTATTAATGGTTATGAGCTCCCTGATGTGGTCGTTGGAAACTAAACTCGGGTCCTCTGTAAGAGCATTATATACTCTTAACCATTGAACTATTTCTCTAGCCCCATAAAATGTTTTTTTTTAAGTAAAAAAAAAACAAAAACTATGTTTAAAGACAATACAAGGATTTCCCCAGCTACCACCAGGTACAGTGAAATTCAGTGAGGCTGTGGCCAAGGCCACACTGACTCAGATTTAGCCCCAATCTAGATTTCCTTCTGTCTTGGAATCAATGTCTAAGGCATTTTCCCCCTATATTTTTGGGGTAACTTTTAAGATCTAATTTCAAACATACAGAAGACACAGAGGCTGTGTGTATTTATTTGTTTATCTTCAGTACATCTATCCATTTACCTATGTAATAGAATTTTACTTTTTAGACATGGTTTTGCTATGTCGACTGAGCTTGTCTGGAACTCTCAATTCTGTTCTTTTCCCCAAGTGCTGGGATTACAGTATGGCATCACCACACCCACCCTCTACTCTAATACTTCAAACCTGTGAGTTTGTGTGGCTCCCTCATTCCAAAGCACAGCACAAGGCACTAAGGTGCTTGGGAGAGCTGCTGTAGGAAGGACATGAAAGGGAGCTCTGGCAGCTTCTTGTGGGCTTTTTGATAATGGAGATGACTGATTACCGAAAGAAAGAAAAACCCCACCTTATCTTCCTCTTTATTTTGAAACTTCGTTGAGTCTTAGTAACAATGGCCACAAACATGTAAAGTGAAGAACTTGTTCTTGTGCACCTTCCTACCCCTGTGAAACTATCAAAATCACAGGTCTCTCTCCTCCTCTCACTCAAACTTCCTCACTCACCTTTGCATCCAGACTGCCCTCTTCCTCTCCTCCACTGCCTCTTTCCAGGAAATCTCTGATCTGCCTTTGCCACTGGAGGCTAATCTGCATTATCTTGAGTTTTATGTAAGTGAAAGCAAACAGTATATACTTTTTGATTCACCTTGCTTACTCAGCATAAAATTATTCTGGCCGGGCGGTGGTGACACATGCCTTTAATCCCAGCACTTGGGAGGCAGAGCCAGGTGGATCTCTGTGAGTTGAGGCCAGCCTGGTCTACAGAGTGAGATTCAGGACAGGCACCAAAACTACATGGAGAAACCCTGTCTCAAAAAACAAAAACAAAAACAAAAAAATTGAGACCAGTTTGTGTGAAGTGGCAATCCATTCCTTCTCCTGTCATGTGAACAGTTTGGCTGTCACCAACAAAGCTGGTGTGGAGATTCATGTGCAAGCTTCTGTGGGGACATAGGGTTGCATTTTTCCTAGGTAATTACTTAGGAGTAGCATAGCTGGGTGTATGGTAAGCATATGTTTGACTTTTTCTGAAGCTGCACACTGTTCTCCAGTGGGCTGGGAGATGGCTCTGTGTTAACGTGCTTGCTGTACAAGCGCGAGGACACATTGGGATTCTCAGCACCAACAGAAGTCAGCTGCAGTGGTGACATCTGGAACCCCAGCTCTGAGGAGGCATCCAGTATAGCTGAAACAGTGAGCCCCAGGCTTAGTGGGAGGTGTTGCCATAACGAAGAAAACAAAACAAACAAACAAACAACAAAAGGTAAAGAAAAAAGGTAGGTGCTAGAGAGATAGCTCAGCAGGTAAGAGTATTGGTGGATGCTCTTCCAGAGGATTTAGGTTTGCCTTCCAGAACCCACATGGTGGCTTACAAACATCCATAACTCCAGTTCCAGGGGATCTGATGCCCCCTTCTGGCCTCATCTGGCACTGGGCCTGCTTCTGGTGCACAGTCATTCGTGCAGGCAAAACACCCATATGCATTAAAAAAAAAAAAAAAAAAAAAAGGTAGAGAGTGAAGACACTCAATGTTGACCTCTGGCCTTCCCAGGACCAGGTATTTACACACATATGCTTACACACACACACACACACACACACACACACACACACACACACACACACACACACACACCCCAAACTGACAAACTATTTTTTAGAATAGTTTTTTTAGAATGGCTGCACCTTATTTTGTGTAGTGAAATCACAGTACTTTGAGACAGGCAGAGTGGAAAGAAAAGCCACAGGAAAGGAGGCAACAGAGCACACTGGATCTAGCACTAAGATATGTGGTACTAATGGAGAGTTGGGGTGGAGCTGCTATGTATAAACTGCACAGACCCCTCCATGAAGGAGTCCAACTCTGGTTACATAAATATGGGTTTCTCTCTCCAGCTGGGTGCCTTGGACACCCTTCTTCAGGGATCTCTGACCTGGTATTGCTAGCTCATGCCTAGTCAATATAATAAGGTGAGGGTGGAGAAGGAAGGAGCAGTTCCCAGACTCTACAGGAGTTGAGGCAGGAGGGAATGAACTACCAGGTAAGGATGGACTGGAGATTACCTAAGAACCCCTGTGGTTCCCCATTCACAGATACAAGTTTTGCTAGTTATCTAAGTTGAAAGAAATTAAGCACTAAACCCTGGAACTACAGAGTAAAGAAGTAAGCAGTAACTCCAGAACTGTTGCTTTCATTGTGTATTTTCAATAATATTCTGATATGCTGCTCTAGTCTGAAAAGGGACATGAATTCTAATGCCTTTTTGTGACTTTTTTCACAAGCACAAACAAGTTTAATGTTGAATCTCCACCTTTGGTGTTTGGTTCCCAGAGTGCATTTGTAAGTCTGTCTTCTTTCTGACTTTTGCCCTTTCTTTCTAGAAGTTGGCTGGCATCTGACCCACCATGACACCCACAGAACTCACAGTGAGTATAGCCATGACCTCAGGTGCCTCAGAAACACCTACTCATACTTTTCAGTCTTCCCTGCATGGGGAAGGAATCCTGTGTGGTGCTCTAGGGTAAGATCTCTGTCAGCAGTGCCCATCACTATGTGGGGTATTCCTGGTCACATCCATTCTCTTTATGGATGCAGAGTCAGTGTTGGGAGAGGCAGGCTGTGAAGACATTAAATTTTAGATTTTATTAATAGCTGAGGGGTTTTGTGGTCTTTGACTAGGATGGGTTTTTTCCCATGTGTGTTCTGAAGCTCACACAAAAGAAAGCAAATGAGAACCTACTTGATTTGTTAATAGAAGCCCTGTGGTAGGTTCTCCTTCATTCATAAAATCACACAGCCCTTTCAAAAGCATACAAAGGTATTTCTCTGAGAGGCCAAGAACTGAACCAAGTTTAGCAGGTCAAATCATTATCTAGATTAAAAAAAATAGCACAAAATGTAATTAAGTATAGGATGAATTAATTATAGAATCAAATCTATTCAAAGCACCTTACAGCATTTTTCTTCTGTAAAAGGGAAAATGTAAATTTTATATATAGATAATTGAAACCAAGCTTCCTTAGTGGGGCTAACAAATTTTCCTTCAAAATACCTTGTAGGTTTTCAAGGCTTACAGAATGGGGCAGCTGAATTAGGTTGTCAACAAAATTATCTACAACACACCAATATGTCCTTAGCATTGTCTGGGAATATTTATATGGTTGCACATATTGTTAATTTGATCCCTGTAAGGTGAGGAGGCAACCCTAATTTTAATCCTCAGTAGTAGAATTTGGCTCCTGGGCTCTGAGGCTGAGGGACCAATGATGAGCAGGTTGCTTCTGATATATCCATCACTTGGTTTTCTCATTTGGGATTTTGGAAAATAGCCAAACTTGAAAAGGCAACCCAGATAAAAGAAGTGCCTCTTTACAGTGATGACCCTCCATGGTCAGAGAAGTCCTGATGGACCACAGGAGCCAGGTGGATTTCAGTGAGACTGGGGTTCCCACACTGAATGTACTGCCTATGAAATCCTGATCTTACCTCTCTGAGGACATTACCACTCAGATGCCACATATGCTGCAAGCCCCTATTACTGACCAGCAAGCTGAGACTGAGAGAGTTGATGGAGGATTCGAGATCTCAAGCAAATTGGAGGAGCAGATGAGAGACGTAGGCATTTTAATCCTAGCCTAACAAAAGCCTGGCTCCCTGTGCCTCTTTCGAATATGTTGTTCTCTTTAGGAGTGCTGGGGAAATCTGGATGGCCTAGGGACCCAGGCTGTTGGTCATTCCTCTTTGTACTCTAGCATCTGCAGGAGGCTTTCAGCTCTTTCTCTGTGTTTGCTCAGGGACCCACCTTTCCCATTTTACTCAACTTCATGGATCCTCCAGGGCACCAGTTCCTTCCCCATGCTTCTCACCAGAGACCAGACCACCTCTTGAGCTGACCCCTCTCTCATGTACCTTTCCTCCTTCTTCCTTCCTTCTTTTGACCCCTTACTCATTCTGCCATTAATATCTGCCTCTGTCCTGGGATACTGCATTTGTGAACCTGTGTGCCCTGGAGAAATTTCCTCCTCCATGGCCTGTGTGGAGGGGTTTGCTATTTGCTTCCAAGCTTTGGGACAATTTAAGAGTCTAATAAAGCTATTTTAAAACACCAAAACAAACAAACAAAACCAAAACAAGTAAGAAAACTGAAATCCTAAACAACAAAACTCTACAAAAACATTTCACATCATTCTGTATGGACTATCAATTATCCTTACTCATCTTCATAGTTTAACTGACATTCTTCTAAAATGTTATCCTCCTACCTGCTCTCATAGTTTATTTTATCCCCAAAGCTCTTCTTTCTCTCAAAGTCCACTCAGGAACTTCATCTGGCTTTCTGAGGGAGCTGAGATTTTTTACCTAGTCCCATGCCCAGTGTTAGCAAAGACTTTTCTGGCACTAGACATAGGTCCTTTTGATGCTGGGTTTTCAGATGACTGCATGGAGACAAGTTAAATTTAAATTTGGAATTTGTGTCCCAGACACGGGGACCAATATATATAAAACAGAGAGAGGAGCTTTGCTCAGCTTTTCACAAGGAGCTCTTAAGAGGACACCTATGAAGTTCTCCTGCCATTTCCTGCCAGCCAGCCAAGTAGGTTGGACTTAGCAGTGTGAGCTTCATAATTCTGCATCAACCTCTTCTTATCTACTGCTTTTAATCAGCTGATTTAGTATGTCCTGGTATCTAATAAGAACCAAATATACATGTGTGCATATGTATGTGTGCATGCACACATACACAGAAATTATTACTCCATATTCAAATATTCAAGGAAACATTGCTAAGGAAAAATTTAAAGGACATCTCAAGAGCCTTTTATTGTGCAATTAAAATTAAAAAAAGTTCTGTAGGACTTTTTCAGAGATTAATCCACTTGGGATAATTGTGACTATCAAAGATGAAAATGCAATATTCAGATTCTCCAATATTTAACAACTGCATAGTTTAGGAAAGGCTGATTGGTCATCAGAAGCATATGTGAGCTATACAGACAAAGGTAACACAGAAAGCAGAGGAATTTTATTATTCAATATGAGTATTTAAGTACATAAAAACCAATTGTACTTACATATTTACTAATATTAACTACCTAAAGCAAAACAAAACCCTCACAGATATTATGTCTATTTCAATACAGACAAATGACTTGAAAAATTATTACACTTATCTCAAGGAAAAGAAATGCTGTGAGATTGTCCTCTCACAAAAGAAATGCAGAGAATGTTCCTCAGGGCAAGACACTGATGGCTAAGAGTCTGTGAAATTATAAAGCCCAATGGGAGCCCCAAAGAGAGGCTGTTAGGAGGTGAGATCATGTGGGTGTGGAATGGAGGCTTCAACAATTCAACAGTTATCATGCTTTGGACCTGTCACTCTCCTATATCTGCTATCTGCCTGTCCAGATTTCATTCATCCCTCTCCTTTAGCAGTTGTACCCACAGGAAGTACAATGACACGTAAACATATGTATAGATATGTTTATGTATGTGTACTTGTGTAAATGAGTGTGTAGATGTTCATGTGGGCAGGAGGGTGGGCCTGTTTATGCATATGAGAGTGAGCAAGTACATGTGTGCCCCCTGTGTGTGACTGTGTGTGCCTGTCAGAACCAGTGCCTTGGGTGTGTGACCCTTGTGGTCACACAGGGGTCATGGATTTAATAATGTCCAAACTTGGGGCTGGAGAGATGGTTCAGAGGTTAAGAGCACTGGCTGCTTGCTCTTCCAGGGGTCCTGAGTTCAATTCCCAACAACCACATGGTGGTTCATTACCATCTATAATGAGCTCTGGGGCCCTCTTATGGCATGCAGGCAGAACACTGTATACATAATAAATAAATCTAAACAAACAAACAAACAAAAGAATGTTCATACTTGACTTAATGCTCACTATCTTGAAATTTTTAATTTTTTTTTCAGCAAGGGTCCTTGGAAATTCTACAGCATTTGCATTTATGTGTGTAGTTGAGAGTGTCACCATGTGTATGTGCAAATGCATGTGTACAGATAAGTGCTGTGTTGCATGTTTACTTCTGGGGCTCTCAGGAAACTCAGAGGTACCATGACTCCAGTAGGTTTAAGAGCTCCTGGTGATTTTTATATTTGCAAATGTTGAACAGTTGGGGAAAAGGACTGTCACATGTCACAGTCACTCACACAGTTCAAGTAAGTGCCCATTTGTGGTCCCAAAGTTCTCTTTTCCATCATATCAGAATACTTGTCATCCACACTACAAGTGTTCATTTGCTTCTCTGTATCCTTCATTTATAAGTGTTAAGTTCTATGAAAGTAGAAACCAGACTCATTTACCTGGTATCTTTAGCAGTTAGCACAGTAACCAACTTAGAGATGGACAGTAAACATTTATTAAATAAACATTTCTTTCACTGGTAAATTTCTATTGTTTTAACAATACATCTTACACTGGTTTATATATAAAGAAATTCTTCTTCAGTTTACAGGTTAGGAGGCTGGAGGTCTCCCAGATTGGGCAGCCTCATCTGGTCAACCTCTGGTGCAGGTCTCCTTGTTATATCACAGTATGGCAGAAAGCAACATAAAAGGAAAAATACACAGTTATATGGCAAGACAGGAAGTCAGAGAGATTTGAGGGCAAGGATCTCCCTCTTTTATGACAACCTGCTACTGCAGCAACTGGGGTCCAAAAATAACTCATTAATGTCTTCCATGGTAGTGCCCCATTGCATAACCACCAGTAGGCCCCACCTCAAACCATGATAGTAGGTGATCAGTATTCCATAAACTGTACACACTCAAACCAAATGAAATCATAGCACAGTCTTCCTTCCAACACATACACTCTTTTTGCTTTATCACAGAGCTTTGGCACTTGGCATTTGATCAGGTTATTCTATACCATCAGATCAGACCACTCAAAAGTTATCCTTGATTGAGCACAATCTATATTCTTTACAGAGCCGTATTCCTGGTATGTTTGATGACTACAGCTATGACTCCACTGCTTCCACAGATGACTACATGAATTTCAACTTCAGTAGTAGCTTCTTCTGTAAGAAAAACAATGTCAGGCAGTTTGCGAGCCATTTCCTTCCACCTCTGTACTGGCTTGTGTTCATTGTGGGTACCCTGGGCAATAGCCTGGTTATCCTTGTCTACTGGTATTGCACAAGAGTGAAGACCATGACTGACATGTTCCTTTTGAATTTGGCAATTGCTGATCTGCTCTTTCTTGCTACTCTTCCCTTTTGGGCTATTGCTGCTGCTGGCCAGTGGACATTCCAGACCTTCCTGTGCAAGGTTGTGAACAGCATGTACAAGATGAACTTCTACAGCTGTGTGCTACTCATCATGTGTATCAGTGTGGACAGATACATTGCCATTGTACAGGCCATGAAGGCTCAGATCTGGAGGCAGAAAAGGCTGCTGTATAGCAAGATGGTCTGTATTAGTATCTGGGTGATGGCAGCTGTGCTCTGCACCCCAGAAATCCTGTACAGCCAAATCAGTGGGGAATCTGGCATTGCCATCTGTACCATGGTCTACCCTAAGGATAAGAATGCCAAGCTGAAATCAGCTGTCTTGATCTTGAAGGTCACCTTGGGGTTTTTCCTTCCCTTTATGGTCATGGCCTTCTGCTACACTATCATCATTCATACCCTGGTACAGGCCAAGAAGTCATCCAAGCACAAAGCCCTAAAGGTGACCATCACTGTCCTCACTGTCTTCATTATGTCTCAGTTCCCCTACAACTCCATTCTTGTAGTGCAGGCTGTTGATGCCTACACCATGTTTATCTCCAATTGCACTATTTCCACCAATATTGACATCTGCTTCCAGGTCACTCAGACCATTGCATTCTTCCACAGTTGCCTGAACCCAGTTCTCTATGTTTTTGTGGGTGAGAGATTCCGCCGGGATCTCATGAAGACCCTGAAGAACTTGGGATGCATTAGCCAGGCCCAGTGGGTTTCATTCACAAGAAGAGAGGGTAGTTTGAAGCTTTCTTCCATGCTACTGGAGACAACTTCGGGGGCTCTTTCCCTCTGAAAGAACTTCTCACTGAGACTGATGGTCCTTTTGGAAATAATGAGATACATAGACACAACATAGTCTCCTCACTGATAAGACTAAACAGAAAGCAAATAATATGTAAATGAGAAAACAAAACAAACTAGGATGAGCCTAAACAGCTTTATCAAACTCAGTCAGGATATGCCAAACAAAGTTTTCAAAACTGACTATACCAGAAGGGCACCAGCTGGTTTTAGGTTGTAGTAACTGCAATTCTTAGGAGGCTACTTGAGCAGCAGTGAGGGCACCCGAGCCATACACATTCTGACCATCAGTGCAGCTGGGTTCTTGAGTTTCTACAGTGCTCCACATTTCTGTTACTTCAGATCTGATGCTACTTCTCCCCAGAGGTAGCAGAGCATTGGCCACTGCCATAGTCCATAAAAGCAAGGCTTAGTGACATTTCCCACCTTGGTATATTTTCTCATTAGTCCCATTGGTGGGAAGACTGTGTTTGTATATCTCATTACTTACAGATTTTTAAATCTAGAATACACTCAAACAATCTGAGGTTGAATACCCTTCTGATTTCCTTGGTCCCTTCTGGGCCAAGGAGAACCATTGTTCCTATTTTGGAGCCATTTTTAAGACAGATTGGTTGGCCCATACACAGCTGACCACATCACAACATCAACTGTCTGTTGCTCTCAGCCTACTTCTGTGTCTTGCTGGAGATGCCATGTCCAAACCCAAGCTGCAGGCTCGATCTAGGAAGGGATCTAGCCTGTTTCCTGGTGTGATAAAGTGGCCCTCATAGACTAAGTCTGAAAATATATTTGGATGATGGGAACTTAGCATTTGCTCTGTTGGGACTTCTTCAGGGGAGAGGCACTTGCTGCAGGTTCTCCCATCTTCTCCCTGTCAGTGACATGCCCTTTCCTTCTGAGGCTTCCAGAAGGGTGTCTGCCTCCTGGCTGCCTTTCCTTACTCTGTAGTGCCAACAGCTTACAAAATTTTAACTTTAGAGAGATTAAGAAAAATATGTAATATAATTCACTTTCCACCTATGTTTTTAACTACTTGTCAAATTTCTCACATTGGAAAAAAATCATTGCATATCCTGGAAAAGTGCTTTATAATGTATATTTTAAAATGTTTATCATTTTCCATTTGTTTATAACCTTTCTTAATATTATATTTGTGGGCAATTAAATATCAGACAGAAATACAGTAATTGTAAAGGGTATGACTGTGGTAAACCTTTACTTGTTTGGATTGCCCATGTAACCAACTTTTACAACTTTGTATTCTTCTATACCCCTGACCTGAGTAATGCATGTATGATTGCATGTTTGTAATAATAATCATTTGCTGAAAACAACAAAAATAGAATATCCGCCATAAATTCTGAACACAACATATGGACTGTTAAACAATGATGTTTGCTGTATACTGTTTGTTATCTGGGTCAGTTGGAGTCTATGACCTTCCTTATAAAACTCTGTTATAGCCAGGTGGTGGTGGTGCACACCTTTAATCCCAACTTGGGAGGCAGAGCCAAGCAGATCTCTGTGAGTTTGAGGCCAGCCTGGTCTACAAAGTGAGATCCAGGATAGGCACCAAAACTACACAGAGAAAGTCTGTCTCGCAAAAACCAAAAATAAATAAATAAAAAATAAAACTCTGTTAAAAATTCCTATAAAGTATCCCTCATTACTTCCCCAAGATGATGCTTTCTATGCTGTTTAATAAATACAGAGCAAAATCCTTTACTGGGACAGACAGACACAACACACACACACACACACACACACACACACACACAAACACACACAGGAGTGGGTGAGGGAGGGAGGTTCAAAAGATAGTCTTCAGGCAGGCACAGATTCAGACTCATATCAGAGACAGGAGCGAAGAGAAAGGGAGAACAAAGAATTAAAATCTGAACCTGCTCTTGGTAAAATGACACCAAGGGGAAGGGCTTTGATTTCTTTCCTTAATGCACTGAAACATGGTGACTCAGAGTTTATTACAAATGCAATCAAACCAATGACACTGATGCATAATCAAAGAAGATTGTGGTTGGTTAAGTGTGGGAGCCCATTCTCGGGTTCCTCGTGGCTTTACCCAGCAGGTCCACATAGAGGATGATTAGGACCACAGGCCTGAGTGCAGGTGTCTGAGATGGTCTGCATTTGGCTGTGCTGGGGGAGGAGGTCTTTTGCTCCACCCCTTGGTGTCTCTATAAAAACCCTGGGGCAGAGACAGTCGGGGCCCTTTGGAATAGGTTCCAGGCCCTCTCGAGGCTATCCTTTATTTTCTATCTGTTTATCTCCACAATATTCTCGGCAATAAATTCTTCTATCTTATATTTCCTGCTGCTTGCACTCAAGAAAACTCTGGGGAGCTGTGGGGTTGGTGGGTAAATGCCCCACAGTTAAGGTACATACAAACAAGACACAAGGCTGTGGAAAGAGCATGTAGACAAAACTATGCCAGGAGTCTCAATTATTGTTGCACTAAATTTAGTGGCATAAACAACAGCCCTTTCCCTTTGCTGTTTTGTAGGTAAGGAATTTATGAAAGGACTCACTTGCATAGATCTAGCTTGGGGTATCTCATGCAGCTACAGTCAAATAAAGGTTAGGGCTTTGGCCACTTGAGGCTTGAATGGGAGGGCCAATCTAAAGTCAAAGGGAAGAATCTCTTACGAAAAGTGGGTCAAGTAAAACAACATTATTGCCATGTTTCTTTAAAAAATTAATTATTTGGGATTTTCATACAACATATTTTGATCACATCATCTCCACTCCTCCAACTCCTCCCAGATCCACTCCCACCTCTATTACCCTCCACCCCAGCTTCATACTGTCTTTTTTAAAAAAATAAACCACAGACTCCAACTTGTGCTGCCCATTTGCTCTAGGTGTGGGGTCACCCACTCGAGCATTACTGACAAACTAGGAGCCACATCCTTAAGGAAAACAGACTCTCTCTCCCCCAGAAGTCACCAATTGCCCAGCTTCTTAGTTGGGGTAGGGTCCTAAGTCATGAATCCTTTCCCACTCTATGCTAGAATGTTGCTTGTTGATTCTGTGCAGGTCTTACGCAGACAATTACAGCTGCTATGAGTTCATGAGTGCACTGATTCTGTCATATCCAGAAGACACTGTTTTGCTTTGGTCCTCTGCAATCTCTGACTCTTACAGTCTTTCCTCTTTATCTTTTGAGATGATCCTTGTGTGATCCACCAATATATTGTGCACCCTAATAAACTTATCTGGGGTCAGAGAACAGAACAGCCACTAGATAGACATAGAGGCCAGAAAATGGTGGCACACACACCTTTAATTCTAGCCTTCTGGAGGCAGAGATCCATCTGGATCTCTGTGAGTTCAAAGTCACACTGGAAACAACCAGGCATGGTGACACACACCTTTAATCCCAGCACTTGAGATCTCATGTCTTGCTTGGGAAAGACACATGCCTTTAATCTCAGGAAGTTATAGCAGGAAGCAGAATGGTATATTAAGGTGTGAAGACCAGGAACTAGAAGCTTTTAAGCTTTTAGGCTTTTAGCAGCAGTTCAGCTGAGATCCCTTCAGTTGAGGACTCACGAGGCTTTCAGTCTGAGGAAACAAGATCAGCTGAGGAATTGGCAAGGTGAGGTCGGATATGGCTTGTTCTGTTTCTCTAATTTTTCAGCATTCACCCCAATATCTGGCTCCCATTTTTTTTATTAATAAGACCCTCTAAGATTCATGTTACATCCCTGAGCCTTGAGGGAGGGGGGTGATATAGATACCCCTTTTATGGTGGAGCACTCCACTGATACTCTGTATTTTGACCAGTAGTTTCTGCATTAACCACCATTCAATGCACAGAGAAAATTTTCTGATGAAGTCTGAGAGCTGCACTAGCCCATGGGTAGGGAGACATGAATTTAGAGGCCAGTTTGAAACTGTCCATTTAGCAGAATAATAGTGATAGGCTCACCCCTGAGGCCTGTGAGCTCCCAAAATATAGGTCCTTGGCCAGACTTACAGGACCAGACATATGCTTCTTCTTGTAAAGTGGGCCTTAAATCTAATCAGAAAGTAGTTGGTTACCATAGTATTTGTGCCAATACTGCATTTACAGAAATATATTGTCATTATTGCAGTTCATAACGTTCGCAGATGGGTAAGACTTGATGACTCTCTGTCCCTGGTTCCCCTCTCCTACTCTGCATAACCTCCAAAGAACCTTTCAATACTATGAGAAGTAATGGACATATTTTAAAATTATCGCATGCTAACTTACTCACTGACTTCAATACTTGTGTTTCCCAAATTGTTCATCCACTAATGCAAAGAAAGAGACAGAAGCAAGGAGAGGGGGCTAGTAGGTGTAGTTTTTTTTTTTAAATAAAGTAATAATAGCTGTCATATTTCGGCACAGAGTGGCTCGGTTACTTATTCCAAGACATAGTGAGTACCAGAAGATCAATTTACACCTTTGTGATACTTGACCTTGTGGAGACTCTATTGCACTTTATCCTGGAAGAAGTGCTTTTAAAAAGCACTTAGCTCTTCTGGTCAGTTTACAGTATACCCATCAGTGGGGTGTAGCTCTCTTACCATACAGGCCCTGAGTCAGAAGAACAGGATGGTTCTATGTGGACTATTCCATAAGAAAGAGAGCAGGAACCTTACTGAGTTTCTTCATGCTGTCAAGCTTGCTGAGTAAGTGACCCCCTTGGGAATGTAGAGACATTAATAGCTGGGTCTTGCATTTAAGTCCTTATTCCATTTTGAACTGATTTTGTATATGGTAAGAGATGATTTTTGCTGGTGGCCATGTCAGAGGAACAGCAGGTGGCAATTGAAATTCAAGGTGTCAGCCCACCAGGAGGCAAATTCCGGATGGGTGACTCTTGGAAAGGCAAGGTCCTGAGACTACAGACCCTAGAATGTCTTTTGCTTCTGCTGTGCCTTTACATGTTTGCTGCTACCATTTTTCTCTGGTATCTGGCATGGTGTCAATGGGTGTGGGGAGATCCCCACTGCCTGTAATGTAGTGTCTTTATCTCAAGGAAATATCCCATTCTACTGGGCATTTTTACCTGTGAATTATTATGAAGATGATTTCTTTCTAAACTGTACTGTTTAACTGAAACAATGATTTTATACAATAATAATGTTAGTTTAAATAGGATTTTGATGACTGAGGGATCTTAATTAATATAGTAAGGGATTATGATAGAGGTTAGATTAGTGGAAAAATTAACATAGGTAAAGGTAGGGTAAAATGTTGCCCTTGCCTCTGATAAAGTGGAGACTGCAGAGGATAAAAAATGAAACAAGTAAGTGTCATACAGCTAGAACACCTGATTTCTACTGAGGAGCCATAAAGACTGTGGCTTAGGTTAATGATTAAGGGAAACAATTGAGTTCTAGTAGCCCAGCTAGTTCAAATTCTTTTAATCTTAATGTTGGGAGGTATATTCACAGGTTTCAGAGTGCACCAGAGCTGAAACAAAGCTTTGAAAATAACTTAAAGTTAGATCAAGATGTTTTTGTCAAATAGCTGTGAGGTGAAAAACCCAAGAAGACAATCTAAAGTTTTAGAAAGGCATATAGTTGAATGAGGAACTCATTAAGGTCAGGGAACAAGAACAAAGCAGCCTGATTATTATTAACTGATGTACTTTTCTTGCTAGGATTGGTTGATGACCAAAGATGATGATTAATTCCTTCTGCCCTCAATCTTCTGATATAAAAAACAACTGATGAGTGGGTATGTCCCCTAAAGATTTAAAGTAGAGCTGACTGATTATTTTTCATGCATAAAAGTTTAGGTTTGTGATACCTTTAAAATTCCTTATAAGATTACTTTTTTTTTTTTTTTTTTTTTTTTTGGTTTTTCGAGACAGGGTTTCTCTGTGTAGCTTTGCGCCTTTCCTGGAGCTCACTTGGTAGCCCAGGCTGGCCTCGAACTCACAGAGATCCGCCTGGCTCTGCCTCCCGAGTGCTGGGATTAAAGGTGTGCGCCACCACCGCCCGGCATAAGATTACCTTTTAAGATAAAAAATAAAGTGATTGGTTCTTTCTTTGCAACCACAAAATGCAGCATGCCAGTAAAAGAACTGGCTGAGAAGAATACCTTGCTTGCTTACCCTGTTAATCTATAACAAATTGCTTGAATATGAATGTACATAAGTTCTTGAGACAACTTGTTTTTCACCTGTAATATGTAAATGTTTAATCATGTAAGGGATATACTTACATACTGTTTTTAAATTGTGTGCATTCTAATAATTTACTTGAAAAATTCAATGTAACCACACTGTAATTTTTGTATTGCCTGATTTTGCTGGGGTATATAAGCTGTAAGGGAAAGAAAAAAGTTACTTAGAGTTAGAAGGAAAACATCAAAAATAGAAGGAAAACATCAAGAATAAGAGAAGGCAATCACAAGGCAAATAAAGAATAGAGAATGCAAAAGAAGAATAAAGAAAAAGTCTGAAGGAAACCATCAAGAGTGTGTGTGTGTGTCTTTTTCCCTTACCCCCTCAGATAAAAACATTGTAGTACAATGACTCCAAGGAGTTCCTTTGAGCCCTATGTTGCTGGAGGCTGGTCCCCTGGGCAGCAGCAGTTTTCCTTCTTCCACACGTCACTAAGTTTCCTGGAACTATTTACGGATATTGTCCTTTCCTAAATTTGTATGCCCAGTTTACAGTTCAGAACAAATTTTGTTGAAAGCCATTTGGATGTAAATACACTGGTTTATTTCTAGGTTCTCTACTCTGTGCCATTGTATCTATACTTTTTACATTAGCACCATGCTGTTGGATTACTATTTCTTTGTAGTACTTTGTTTTGTGTTTTGGTTAGAGAGGATGTCTTGCTATGTTGTCTAGGTTGTTCCCAAACTCCTGAACTCAAGTGATCCTTCTGCCTTAGCTTCCTAAGTGGTTGGGTCTGCAGATATGCACAGAGTGAACCCTGCTTGGAATAGGCTTTTAAGTTGGATAGTGTGATGACTTCAGCTTTGTTCTGTATATTCTGCTGTGGACATATGCACTCTTTTGCAGCTCCATATACATTTAAGACTGCTTTCTGTTTTTATGAAGGAGTCATTGACACCGAGATTGGGATCACATTAATACTACAGATTACTTTGGGTAGTATCAACATTTCAACAATAGTCATTCTCCCAGTTTATGAACATTTACTTGTGCTCTCCTCAATTTCTCCCATTAATATTTTTATTGTGAGAGCTTTTATCTGTTTGGTTAACTTTTATTACTAGGCTCTTTTGTTGGGTAATTAGTGTAAAAAGATTCACTTTCTTGATTTTCTTTTCAGATAATTCATTATTTGCATATAAAAATACTACTTTTTAAAAAGAGACAGGTTCTCATTAGGTAGTCCTGGGTGGCCTTAAATTTATGGAGATCTACCTGCCTCTGCCTCCAGATTAAAGGCATGTGCTACTCCACCCAAAATTCTAATTTTTATGTTGATTTAGGAAAATAATATAAAAATGTACTTAAGGATCTGATTGTCTGTATGCATGTACATGTACTGTGTGTGTATGATTTTCATGGAGGTCAGAAGAGGACCTTGGATTCACTGGAACTGGATTTGTATAGTTGTGAGCCACCATATTGGTGCTGGAATTGAACATGTGTCCTCTGAAAGAGCAGTAAGTGCTTTTTACCACTCTCAAGTCCCATATGCTGATTAAAAAAAAATACTGCAACTTTAACTGTTTAATATATTTGTTTTAATAGCCTAACTAGATATATATCTAATGGAGTTGAAATTACCATTTGAAAGAGTTATCTTCTCTTCTGTGTTTATTGAAGCAGGATTCATAATGGCTAAGATACATACTCAACCTAGGTATCCACAAACATATGCATGAATACAGAAAATGTGGTAAATTTACATAATGAAATAAAAAGAGCTGTGGTTGTACTGGGTAGATGTTCCAGCTTTGTCCTGGAAGTACTATCCCCATTGAGGCTTCTGTCACGCCTAAGAGGTGGGGCTGGGACAGGAGTGCTTAAGACCTGAGATCTAGAAGTGCCGGCTCTCTTGGTTCCTGGATCCTGGATGCTGGAGGTAGACTGAGCAGAGTTCTCCAGAGAACACCGCTGGACTGTGCTTCACCTTTCCTGGACCCTGTAACCTATCCCTTCACTTGTAAGTTACCCCACAAAATAAATCTCCCTTTTAACTAAGCGGAGTTGCCTTAATATTTCAACCAATATTTGGTAACTTGGATGAGTCTGTAGGACACTATGACAACTGAAAAGAACTAAACACAGAAAGACAACTACTGAATAATTTAATAGGCAAGACTCTGGCCACTGTAGTTATTTAGCTGTGTGGTGGGTAGGATGAGCATTTTGATCTGAACATCCCAGATACAGCATGCAAGACTGGGTGCCTTGTGTGGTCCATGTTCTTGTCCCCAACCCAGAATCCAAGTCACTGTTCTTTTAGCCAAGGAATGTCTCTGCTGTCTCATTTGAGGCACCTATATAAACCTGCCTTCCACTTCACACAGTCACTACAGTTAGAGCTGTGGTTTGAAGGCATCTTCAACGTAAGAGTCTTCAGTGGAGCTAGGTATGATGGTATATAACTACATCCCAGCACTTGGGAGTTTGAGGCAAGCTTTGGTTACACATTGAGACCCTGTCATCACACACATACACACACAAACACACAAATGAGTAAGTGACAATACCATGCTCACTCTTCCCACAATTCTGCCCACAGTCTTTCTTTAGTTGTCTCCAGCAGAGTTGGTTGGTCAGTGTGATTGTTGAAAACCTTTTTGCTAACCTAAGGCATTGGGACTGACTAGATCTTTGTTGGTGCAGTGTTTTTTTAGCCTCCTTTTTTGAGCTTATTGCTTCAGATGGTGGGGGATAATAATGATGAATGGGACAGAGTTCCTTGCCCTCAAGGGAGAACCAGAGAGTTATAGAAAACGTCAATGAGGGCTGGAGAGATGGCTCAGAGGTTAAGAGCACTGACTGTTCTCCCAGAAGTCCCGAGTTCAATTCCCAGCAACCCATGGTGGCCCACAACCATCCATAATGAGATCTGGTGCCCTCTTCTGGTGTGGAGACATACATACAAACAGAACACTGTATACATAATAAATAAATAAATAAATAAATAAATAAATAAATAAATAAATAAATAAATCTTTAAAAAGAAAATGTCAATGATTCAAGTAGCAACCAGAGGAAATCTAGGGGAGGGGAAGATTGGAGGGAGGGACTGAGACAGGCACTTGGCAGTGTTCTTTGAGGCATGGGATTCTCAAGAGATGGGGTCTCTGGTCATCTCAAGAGTTAAGGAGCTGAGCACCAGTTCAGGAACAGTTCAGGAGTGAGCAGCTCTCACTCTTTTGGCCTGTCTCTAGCCTCCTTGCTGTTGAGCAAATGTAGCACACACACTGGTGGGAGTGCTGTTCTTTCTTTGCAAGGCATCAGTGCCACATGCTTACTGACAATAAGCTAAAAGCTATCCGTGGCCTTTTTTACTTCATTATTTTGGCAGGTTAAAAAGTTGGTTCTTTGAGTACTCTGATACCATTAGGGAGGAGCTGGAGCCATATGAATGGCAGAGGAGGATAGGTGGAGGAATTGCAGGTTTAGGCAGGTCTCAGTACCATTCCCAGAGAGGACTAGGGAGTATCAAATGCTAGAAGACATCTGCTACTTACACTCTCTTCTGCAGGGTCCCTGTGAGATGTCCTGCTTCCTGCTGGGTAGCTCTGTCACCCATTTTATGATTTATTCTTATCAGAGGAATGAAAGACAATGTTACTCCAAATGCCATAGTGTTTGCTTTATTTAAAACCTGAGGTTAAAAAACATTTCCAAATGGCATAGCAGATATTATTAAAGGAGTATATTCAATGATACTGAAGTCTCATCCCTTTGTGCAGATGAAGTGCTGGTGTTTGATGTGCTTCTGAGTAACTCTTTGGCAGATAAGAATAAAATGGGTTCCCTGACCCATTTTCTCATAAGGCCACACAAAGTGAGAATTAATGATTTAAAGTGCACTCCAATTGTTAAGCCTTCCCACAGAGGCTCAGTGTCACTGCAGTCACCAAAAGCAGAACACCTAGATTAAACACACATCAAAAAGCTCTAAAAACGCCCCTTGACCAGAGAGGTCTCCTGAAACTTAAAAAGTGCTTGAGAATGAAAAGGAAATTTTGAATTAACTTTCCTGTTTTGTTAGAAGATTTAGGTGAGATGAGAAAATTGTGCTAAGACTCTACCAAGTAGTGTTTGTTTTTGTAAATGTGAACAGCATTCAATGGTCTTTGTATTGCATTCCTTGGTTCTGAGCACCAAAGATGGCTCCTTTCTGCCTCCTTTTCCAAAATCTCTGAGCTAAGAATGTTTTCTCAGTATAAAGAATTCTCACAGATAGAACCACTGAGTCTGAGTTTGAAAACAAAACCCCATGAACATCAAACCATATCTGCAAGATTTCTTTTTGGGCCAGGAGTGGCTTGAGACCTGGGGAACAACTGAAACTGTTATTCAGAAATAACACCTTTATTTATATATGGCTCTTCACTTCTACTTCCCAAACCATATGGAGATTTTCAGTTCTAGATTTCTACTTGAGAATCCCTTTGCCTTCTTGGTCCAGGGCTAGCTGGAATCCAGGGTGCTTATGCCAGCAATGTTCTCCAAGTCCACTCAGACATGGAGGGCCACTCTGTCTCAGACATGCTTCCCTGTGTCTGGGTGGCTGGTTTATTTTTTGAGTGAAGTCTAGTAGTGGCTTCAGTGGCACTGGTAAACAGGCAGCTGGTAACACTACTAACATGACTGTTATGAGGGAGCTGAGTTATTAGAAAAAGAATGACCCAGGATCTCAAGGGTGTTTCCTTATGATTTTTAGTGTAATTAAGTCCAGCTGGGCCACCATCTTCCTTAGTGATCCTTCAATTGTCATTTGCATTTTAAAAAAGTTACTCATTAAAGTTACTAAACCTCATTAAAATTGGGAACTACTTAAAATAATAAAGCTATGTGTGAAAGGCACACTTACATAGGGCCAAATGTTCTCTGGTGACCTAGTGCTCGGGAGCATTAACAGTGAACTAATAGAGAATACAGTACAAAGTCCATTCAGCACAAAAATAAATATACTATCAAAGATAAAGAGTTGGTAAGCGCCTACTGGAGCACTAGGCAGTCAGCACTGAAGCCTCTCACCTCAGTTCTGAGTTGGCTTCATAAGAGCCATGTGGGTCTCCTGGTAAGTGACAGAGGTTCAGGATAAACTCAGATGGAAGGCCTCAGGCCCCTCCCAGGCCACCAATACAACAGCAACTTAGTGAAGGGTGGCTCTTGATACAGATGGTGGCAGTAACACCAGCATAAGGCCATGAGCTTGGCCAGTGTCTCCAACATACCCTGGAAAAGCCAAGTAATAAAAATGAGATCCTAGTTGGTGGTTGGATGCTATTAGCCTAGTGAACAAGCTGGCTTTAGTATTCCATTTGCAAGAGGGTAGAAGTTTCAAAGGCAAGAAGATTTGGTCTTCAGCAATCTCAGGCCACATACAGACCTACAAGGACCCATGTCAATCTTCAAAGACTCAGGTGCATATGCTGGCCTCACATCAAAAAAAGTGGCCAACAAAGGTAAATTGGTAGTGGGAGTAAAAAAGGGCCACAGAGAACAGAAAGCTATCTAAGCTATCTGTCCTAGAAAAGGAAAGAGTAAGCTGTCTGTAGTATCAGATATGAGGTCATGAGCAGGATGTAGGCAAATGGGGAGGGAGTGACTAGCAGATGGAGGCCAAAAGGAAGTTATACCTTGTTCTTCTGCTATGTTGCTTCTTATGATACCAAAGATTTTTTTTTTCAGAAAGGTTCCAGGTATTGAAAGTGGTTCTTAACTGGCTCTACTCACTAGTAAACAGCTGTCTTCAGGTGGGGCAGAAACTCTGGTGTTTATATACAAAGATGGGCTCTGGGCTGACACATGAGCTCTGAGGCCAACCTGAGTTCACTTTAGGGAACTTGGCCCGTTTTTCTACTCCTGCCATCCATATGCAGAGCAGAAGCCTTCAGGTAGTGGCTGCTTTTTCCTAGACCTCTAGTTGGTTCCTGTGTCTCTGTGTGTGTGTGTGTGTGTGTGTGTGTGTGTGAGAGAGAGAGAGAGAGAGAGAGAGAGAGAGAGAGAGAGAGAGAGAGAGAGAGAGAGAGAGAGAATTTAGAGCTGCTGAGTGGCCAGGCTGAGCAAAGGCCCAGAACAGACAAAGGCTCAGAAAGACAGCACAGCTCAGGCCTCCCCAAAATTGCTGAGTGGGGGAAGCAGCCTCTACTTATGGATAAATTAAGGGAAAGGGGCATCTCTCACATGATGGCCCTATGGCCTTCTTCTCTCCTGGGACTACCAAATGATTCACAAAGTGAATCTTGGCCTGAAAAATACCACAGCAGATTGTTACCAACTGTGATCCCAAGTGAGGCCAATGGTATCCCAGAGTATAAACATTTGGCAAGATGTCCCTTTGGGTGAGAAGATAGCTGAGTCTCATATCTGGTCCTCGGGTGCCCTGGGAACAGAGAGTGATGGCTGCATGGAACTAAGTACCCTGTGAACCTTGGCAGAGCGGTTTCTGAGGTGCAGCCCAAGGCCTCTGCCAGAGCTGGTGAGCTGGGGTACAGCTGATTTTCTTTCCTTTGTTTCTAATTTTTTAATTTTTAAAATTTTGTGTGTGTGTGTGAATATGTATGTTTGATGAGATGGGTGAGGAGTAGTAGTGTTTTCTGTGGATGTTGAAGAGATATCAAAGTTCAGGTACTGATGTTATGGGAAATCGCTTCCATCGTAGATCACAGGCCGGTCAACAGTCAGGTGGTAAAATACTTTTTTGGAGATAAATCTGAAGAAACAAAAATGGAAAATGAAGGTGTTACCTTTAGTGAAGACCAAGGGTGGAAGCTGCTACTGTGGCCTCATGTCACTAATTGGGCTTGGCAGGGTGTAGAAGCCAAAGTCTCCAGAGAAACAGCTTTTGGGAACTGGGCAACTCCTGGACCGTTTTAGTGTTCCTTGGTTCCCTATCCCCATTTTCTGCCTGTCTAGTCTAGCAAAGTTCTCTCCCTTCAGGAGGTCCAAGTACTGTCACTATGGGCTTCCTAGGGCTTGAGTGAAGTGTGGGGCTATAAGTCTTTGTTCTCCCTAGCTGCTCTGAGGTGACAGTGGTCAGAACAGCATGGGAAGATGGACTGGGTGCCATAGGAGGTCATAGCAAAAGCCAAAATGTATGTCAAACCCACTGGATGTTTGTATCAGTTCTGATTTCCATATGCCATAGACAGAGATCATTCTCCAGAGCTTTATACTACTCCAGGTTTTCCAGGAGCCTGCTAGAGACTTCATGAGGCCCTTGTCACACCTCTCTCTGGACCCACAGCCAGGCTCAGTGATGCACTGATAGTTCTTAGGGTCATTACAGAAAAAGAAATGGTTAACTAGGGCTGCATCAGGAAGAACAGGGCTTGGCTACATAGGCACTGACCCTCTCCTAACCCTGTCCCCTACTGCTAGTGCTGCTCACCCGGATGAAGACTCCACAGACAGCTTCCTGGAAAGGCTGAGCATACTCTAAAGTCCTACAGATTTAGGCACAGTTCTATTACCCAGGGCAACACAGAACAAGTGGGAAGATTACTTCCAGTCTCTTGGGTTGTATACAACCCTGTCCACGGGCCTGAGAGCTCAGGACCTGAGGAGCTGGGGTAGAATATGGGAATACCTTTGCCTAGAGTATCCTATCAAGTCACTCTATTAAAAGCCAAATGACTATGAGGGAGAAGGTAGTCACAGCCTAGACAGGTCTATTTCAAGAAAGGTGCTATGGGATAATGCTTTTGTACACTGGTTTAATAAAACACTGTTTGGCCAATGGTGAGGCAAAATAGGGTTAGGCAGGACATTCTAACTAGAGAGGAGGAAGGAGAAAGGCAGAACAGAGGACACTGCCAACTGCTACCATGAGAAGCAAGATGTAAAGATACCGGTAAGCCATGAGCCACATGGATTTATAGAAATGGGTTAATTTAAGATGTAAGATCTAGTTATCGAGAAGCCTGAGCCAGGAGGCCATACAGTTTGTAATTAATATAAGCCTCTGTGTGTTCATTTGGGTCTGAGCAGCTGCGGGACCGTGAGGCGCAGGAACTGGGCAGGCAAAGGAAAACTTTCAGTTACAAGCCTCTGTGAAGAAGCTATCTGGAAACCAGAAGCCATTCCTAGGGACAGATGTCTCGACTTGTGCACATGACAGATGCTGTCCGTATGGCTGCTCTGTCCTGTTCCCTTTTCTAGCCATCTGCTTACCATTCCTTTTTATATTCTCATGCTGACTACTCCTGAGATCAGACCCCCTTGAGCCTTCAGCTGACCCTCAGTACTGCCTGAAGTAACTGAGGAGCTCAAGATGGCAAAGGTTGCTCCTGTGACATACAACATGGCTGTTGTGAAATATTAGTTTAAGATGTGTTACATTTGCTTATGTTTGTGGAATATTTGCTTAATGATGCAAAGATGTGTTTCATTCTTTTATGTTGCATTTGTTTAACTCTGTAAAGCTGTGTTACTTTGCTTGCCTAAAACACCTGATTGGTCTAATAAAGAGCTGAATGGCCAACAGCTAGTCAGGAGCGAGAAACAGGTGGAGCTGGCATACAGAGAAAATAAACAGAAGGAGAACAGAAAAGGGAGGAGTGAAAAAAGGAAGAGAGGACAATGCCAGGGGCAGCCACCCAGCCACACAGCAAGCACAGAGTAAGAAGGAAAGAAAGTTATATAGAATAAAGAAAGGTAAAAAGCCAGAGGCAAAATGTACTAAAAGAGAAACAGGATAATTAAAGTTAGAAAAGCTGGCTAGAAATAAGCCAAGCTAAGGCTGGGCATTCTTAAGTAAGAATAAGTCTCCATGTATTTATTTGGGTGCTGGATAGCAGGCCCCCAAAGAATAAAAAAAAAAAAAAAAACCCAGCTATTATGTGATATTTTGTTTGTGTTCTGACAAATAAAGCTGGTCTGGAGATCAGAGGGTGGAGCTAGCTACTAGTTAACCATAGAGGCCAGGTGGTAGAGGCTCACTCCTTTGATCCCAGCACCTGGGAGGCTCATGCCTTTGATTCCAGCATTTAGGAGGCTCATGCTTTTGATCCAAGTACTTGGGAGGCTCACGTCTTTAATTCCAGCACTTGGGAGGTGGAGATAGGAATATAAGGTGGGTAGAGACAGGCTCTCACCCCCTTTTTGGTCAGAGGATTCATAGAGGTAAGAAGTCTCTAGTGGCTGCTGCTCTGCTCTGCTCTTTCAGCATTTACCCCATATCTGACTCCTAGTTTTTATTGATAAGATCATGCTTCATCCAACGACACACGGCCTAGAGGTTTTGTCTTTTTTCTGTCTCATTTTTTTTTCTTTTTCACTCATGCACTCTTAGCCTTTCCTCTGGATTTATTAGGGTCCTTTTATGGCTTGGCAGTGGGAACTAACCTGAAAGAGGTGAGCAGAGCCTAGAGCCAGGTGCCTGGTTCAGGTCTGCAAACCCCCCCCCCCAGTTGGCCATATGACCTGGAGTGTCAGTCACTATTCCATACACCAGTCCTTGGCCCCGTAGAAAAGGAGGAAGTTGTATGGCAATAGTTGAGTGGTTAGTATATGGTAAGAACCTGTAAGTGTTGGCCTATGGCTGTAGTTTGAATGAGAAATGCCCCTAATAGGCTCACATATTTGAATACTTGGTCCCTGGTTGGTGGTGCTGTTTAGGGAGGTTGTGGAACTTTCAGGAAGTGAGGCTTTGCTGAAAGAAGTATGTCAGTGGGGTGAGTTTTGAGAATGTGTAGCCTTGCTACTTCCAGTTTGCTCTCTTTGTTTCCTTCATGTGAATAAAGATGTGATCTGTCAACTTCCTGTTCTGGCTGCCTGCTGCCATTATGGACTCTCCCTCTGAAACTAAAAGTCCAGTTAAACACCTTCTTTCTTTAGTTGCCTTTAATCATGGTGTTTTATCCTGAAACAGGAAAGTAACTGACAGACCTGCTTTATAAAACCTACCATGAGCGGTGAAAACAGCAGGAGTCTAAATTATAGAATCACTAACAAAAAACTTTGACAACTAAGTCTTGATATTGAGTGTCTGCCTCAGTGCTAGAGAACAGGAGCAATGATGCATAGAGACAGGTGGACCCATGAGATGCCATGACTGAGGTACCTACCTGGAAAAGGTGTTGTCAAAGATAAGCAAGTAGATGCCAGGGGTTCGGACCTTTAGCTGGCCCCGGATACTCTCCTTGTGGGAATTGCACCGGGTGGTGGGAATGAGGACCTGGCAGGGAGAGCAATAAGAAGGTATCAGAAAAGCTGAGGGCCTGTGAGTCCTCTACGCAAGCTGAATGAGGTCACAGCTGTAGAGGGCTGGGACTAAAACTTGGCCCCAGCAAGGATGGGGTGTCACCTATCCAACTTACTGTGGGGAGATAGTGGGTATGTGTTTCTTCCAGAATCATGAACCAGTCCCCAGCATCCCTGACCACACTAGTGCCAAGCTATTCCAACATTTGGAGAAGTTGAACTTTCATGCTTTTAGGAAGACATTCTAAATGTCCATTTGACCAGTTGCCTTGTGTAGGACCTAGTGCTGTCCTTAGAACACTGGGTCCTCTTTCCAGATGATGACATTCAGGCTCTCTATAAACCTCCTGGGCCCACCCTCCTCCAGGAAAGACAGCCCCGAATCCACCCATGATCTCTCACATGGCATCACCACAGGCCCTTCTCTTGGATGGGTCTTGGCTGGTCCATGTGATTTTTATCTTTCCAAGCCTAATTCTTAGCCTTCTGTGTATTCTCTCAAAAATCACAAATTTATCCCCTAAGGGCAAATCTGGGCATACAGTGTATGGACCAGGGCTAGTCCTTGGATGGTCAACATCACCCCCATAGAGGCAAAGTCTTCTACCTGATTATCAGCTAAAGCACAGGGCTAAACTTAAAACTGAAGTTATATGGGCTAGCAAAATGGCTTGGTAGGTAAAAGAGCTTGACTTGCAAGTCTGAAACTTGGAAACCATGTAAAAAGGTGAAAGGAGGGAACTGACTCTATAAAGGTTTCTTCTGATCTCCATGTACAAGCTATGAATGCATTCCCCCTCCCCCTCAATAATAAAGTGAAACAAAACAAAACTGAAGATGTGACAGGAACAGATGACCAGTATTCTAGTTTGTTTCCTTCCTTCTTTCTTCCATCTTAGAGGGTGTCTCCCTCAGTGCCCTACACTGTTCACTTAGCAAAGCCTACACATAAAGTGTTATATAGACCATCAGCTCTACCACTTTAAGCTCCTAATTTTAGCAAATGACATCAGAAGTGACTATTTTTATTCACCCCTTTTACTCTGCAATGAGACAGTCTCACTCAGTGTGGCCTTCACTGTAGACACAGGGGTCCCTTTCCAGTTGTACCTATAATGCCTACCTACCCACACTGTGACTTCTAGCTGGAATCATAGGTGTTTATTTTTTCAGGTCTCTCTCTGTTTATCCTTACAATGCTTCAAGAACAGATTTGGGTGTCATCCTGTATCTCTTTGTCCCTAGTAGACTCTACAGAATGCGGGACATAGCAAGGGCTCAACTATTAGTTGTCCAAGGATCCAGCAAGGTTCCTATGTGTTGTTATGAGACCTATATATGGCCATCTGTTTTCTGAAAGGCACAGGCTAGTCAAGAGCATGTGAGAAGTCCCGTGACTAGGTACTAAAGATGTAGACCTAGAAATAGGCTATTTAGGTTCATGACTTTTCAGGGAACCACAGGCAGAGAAAATAGCATCCTTTATAGCTGACTGGTGACCTGGGCCTGGAAGGGCAGAAGAACAGCTAAGTATCCTAGACAGGGTTTTTTTTTTTTTTTTTTTTTTTTTTTTTTTTGCCCCTCTGTGTTCATTGTGGGAAAAGACAATGGTGGTTATTAAACCCAGGAAGGACACCTTTCTCTCTCATTTTTTTTTCCCCTCTGTGATAATCTTATCTCTTACATGTCTCTGAGATTTACCTACAGCTCTATCCCATGATCAAATGGGACATGTGAAGCACAGAAGTAACCTTCAGCCATGTGAAGACAGTTCTCTTGAACTTCACTTCTGGGTCTTGTTTACCCAAGCAAATCAAGTCTTAGGTGCTTTGCCTGCTCTGGGGAAGGTCTGCTCAGGCACCTGGAGTGTGTGTTAAGGACCCTGGTAGGGAGCCTGGCCTACCTTGCACTGGTCAAGCGGTGTGTCTTCTGTCTCTTGGAAGACCACACTGAAGGAGATGCTCTTGGGGTCAGAAGAGAATACCCAGCTGATAGTGAGGCCAGGCTCTGCTACAGTGATGGGGATCAGGCTGTAGGTACTGGATCTCACAAACAGCTCCCTGTTACCCTCTCCAAAGCTGGTGATCTCATCCACTGTGAGGGGTAATTTGATCCTAAAACAAAATGCAAAGAGAAACCTGGTTCAGTGTGGGAGCCCATTCTCGGGTTCCTTGTGGCTTTACCCAGCAGGTCCACATAGAGGATGATTAGGATCACGGGCCTGAGTGCAGGTGTCTGAGATGGTCTGCATTTGGCTGTGCTGGGGGAGGAGGTCTTTTGCTCCACCCCTTGGCGTCTCTATAAAAACCCTGGGGCAGAGACAGTCAGGGCCCATTGGAAAAGGTTCCAGGCCCTCTTGAGGCTATCCTTTATTTTCTATCTGTTTATCTCCACAATATTCTCTGCAATAAATCCTTCTATCTAATATTTCCTGCTGCTCGCACTCAAGAAAACTCTGGGGAGCTGTGGGGTTGGTGGGTAAACTCCCCACAGAATGGCGCCATGAACAGGGATTAAAGAAAAAAGAAAAAAAGGGGGGGGGGCTAAAGAAAAAAAGGGGGGACTAAAGACAAATGAACAGGGACTAAAGACAAAGTAATAGGGACTAAAGATAAAGGAAAATAATAGTTTTATTACAGAGTTTTTGGTGAAAGTACTGAGTCAGCCCTGCCAGTGGAAAGGCATGCTGGTGTTATGGGGGGGAAATATATATATATTGAGAGGCAAGGGTTTTATCCTCGAGAGAAAAGGAAAGCGGACTGAAAGGATTCCGAAGCTGCAGCGCAAAATTCTCTTCTGTCAAAATTTTCTATCTTCTATCCCTTTCTCAATTTCTCCCTGTGAAAAATATAAGGTATAGGGTAGTAATATAGTGTAGGAAAAACTTATAAGTGTAAGATCGTGTAGGAAAAAATAAGGCAACTAGACAGAAAAACTCTTCAATTTTCTAACTTTGGGGGCTATGAAAGCAAACTGGGGGAAAAATCTTTCTTTGGGCTTTACGGGTAGTAAAAAAGCTCTTCTTTGAGCTTATGGGGAAGAAAAAGTTTCCTATGGAAGCTTTTGACCTGGGGACAGCTGAAATGCTAAGTCCAAGCGGCAGGAGAAAGTGTTTTCTCCCTGAGGCAAAAATGGGGGTGTAAGAAGTCAAAGTTTAAAGTTGGGAAGTTTTGGGAAAAGTTGGTCTGTCTTTCTCCTGGGGGGAAAAATCTTTCTCTTAAACTATAAAGCTTTTCTTGGAAAATTTGGGGGGAAAAATCAATCTAAAAAGCCTTAATCTTTCTCAAAAGCTCTCTTAAACTTAAAAACTAAAGCCTTTAACTTTCTCTCTCAGAAGGACAAAAATTAGATCACCTGAAGATATTAGTATGGGGACCACCTGTGATTAGCTCTAAGGGAAAACAACAAACTTAAGACAGCAAAACCTCTCTAAGTTCTTTCAAGCTTTAACAATCCTCCCTGCAATGCAGGAGGCAGGAACAAATTTCCAAAAACCTCTTCTAAGCTCTGTCTCTTCAAGCTAGTAAAAGACAGTGGGTCAGAGTACCCTGAGGGAAACGCTTGGGAGAGTGCAGGTAAAGAGCTACAGAGAGCCCCAAAGGGCAGATAACTACCTGAGAAAAGCAAAAAAGCCAAGCTTTTCAGTTAAAGCCCAGCTAAGGCATCAAGGGTTCTGTTTCTGAGTGAGCTATGAAAAGGTGCTCCTAACCGTCCTAATGCAAAAGATCCCCTGAAGCAATGCAAACTGTTAGCATTGTATTCTCGCTTCTGACCAAAAACCCAGAGGTGACTGGCCAGCATCTCTGAGTTTGAGTGCATTTAGGGGATACTAGGGTTCCTGCCTTTGTAAACTTCCTGGAGCACAGAGCTGAGGCAGGAAGGTGCAGGACCCAGGGGAAGATTGCTAATGAAAACCAAAGCTAAAGCCAGTAGGAACGTGTCTGTTTTCCTACAAGTCCCAGTTGATAGGTCCACAGCTGCAAAAAGAAATCTGAGAAAAGCTTTTCTATCAGAGTAAGGACCTTTCTGGGAAAATAGTAAAGCTGAACTGTGTCTGAAGCAGTCGTGCTGCTGAGTCAGAATGCTGTCTGGGGAAAGAGCCCAGCCAGGGCAGAATAGAACTATCCAGGAGTAAAGTTTTCTTTTCAGTCAGAGAAAGCATCTCTTTGAGAAAAGCTTTGTTTCAACTGACTCTGATGAGATGGAGTGTAGCCCTAAGGGGTGATTGCCTCTGGTATAAGCTATGTCCTTGAGCACCCAGACAAGCAAATGCAACCCACTGGGGGATTGGGCCAGGTGAAAGGCCTGAAGGAAAAACACCTGTCCTAATGCAAGCTTAGATATGGCAACCCCCCCCCCCCCTTGCTAAGCTTGAATTCTGAACACAAACCTCAGACCCCGAAAACAGAAACGGACAAAAAGCCCCTACCTTCAGTGGTGGGGAAAGCTGCCACTGTAGTGATGGAAATGTTTCTGGGGTAGAGGGGATAAATTGAGACCAAACTGGGAACTGTCTGGGAGAAAGACTCTGAAGAAACAGAAGGGACATAATCCTCCCCAGAAAAATATGACCTGAAAAAGCTGCTAGAATTTGAGGCAGATTCAGGGAGAGAGAAAAGCCCCTACCTCCAAAGGCAGCTAGCAGAAGTACAGAGCTGCAGACAGATACCTGAAGCTCTGCACCTGGGGTGGGTGGGTTGGGGGAGGAACAGGCAAAATGAGAATAAAATTAGTGGGAGAAAGTCTCTGAAGGAGCTATGGAAAAGCTCTGTTGTAAATGTTTTTCACTGACTGGCTAAGGCCAACACAAGCCCCGAGGAAAGTTGCTATCAGAAATTACAGCCTCAATGCTCGCTAATGAGGCAGGTGCAGTTCTGATTTGGGGCCAGTGTCAAATGAAGGAGAGACATCTGTTGAAGCCAGCTGAGAAGAGAATAGGAATCGCCCAATGTGCCATAGTTGAAAATGTAAAATGCTTGTTCAAATCTCCCATTGCAAAAGCAAAAAACTTTGTTCAAACCTCCTGGGCAAGAATTTGTAAGCAAGTCTGGTCAAGGAGAACCAGTTGACTCTCAGACCGGAAAAGAACTATGGGAAATGAAGTCCAAAAGCTAGCTTGCAATAAGGGACTGATATGAGGGAAATGCATTCTGGGAAAAGTAGTTTTTCCGCTAAAGACAGAGACATTGCCCTGAAACACTTTTGTCAGCTCTAAAATTAAAATACAGCTTTTAAAAGAATAAGCAGGAAAATCGTCTAAAAGTTTAAGTGTCAGTTCCATTGGAAAAATTGAAAGGATATGGAACTAGGTGCTTCATGGTTTGGGGCTCTGTTGGTAAAATGCCTTATTTACCCTAATAGCTGTGCAAAGTTTTTATGGTAGTTGGAAGACAAAAAGCTACCTGTAAGAGCAAACAAGCCACTTTAAAATCCTTAAAACAAGGGAAAGCAGTTTATACACCGAATGTTGTCTTAGATATGAAGAAAGTTATGTAGAAATTAAAATTCTTTGCCTTTTGAACAAACTGCCTGCAATGAGTAATTCCTTTGCAAATCTAATGAGACAAAGAAACCAGCATTCAAAAAAGAAATGACTGCTTTATAGATGGGAAACAAACTTCAGAAAATCTAGCTATCTTACAAAAGAGTTGCTTCACCTGAAAGTTCCTTATAAGAAATCAATGCTAAATATTACAGCTGCTAATAACATCAGGAGTTAAAGCTAATGAAGTGAAAATACTAAATCCTGAAAATGCTTTTTCTCAAAGTAAGCTAATGAAGGATATGTTTCATGAAAGAACATCTATGTTCTTGACTCCTTTGAATAGTAACAGTTTTGGTGAAAATATTGGAACTAACAACAATCAAGTCAAATTGTTTCAACAAATTCAAGACGCTATCCACAAAAGAAAGCTGCCATGCTTTGTGGGCCATATTAGAGCTCACTCCAATCTTCCTGGTCCTTTAGCAGAGGGTAATGCAATAGCTGTTAACAAAGATAGTAGCATTATCCCAAGTGGAAATGGCTCAACAGTCATATGCTTTACATCAAAATAGCAAAAGCTTAAGAAAGCAATTCAATCTTACCAAAGCAGTTCATCAAATAGTTAAATGATGTGGGGTATGTCCAAAATATTTTCCTGTTCCTCACTTAGGGGTAAACCCTCGAGGTCTTCTTCCTAATCATCTATGGCAAATGGATGTTACAAATATTGTAGAATTTGGCATATTAAGATATGTACATGTGACCATTGACACTTATTCAGGATTTTTAATGGCTAGTGCACAACCTGGGGAAGCTACAAAATATGTAGCTTGAAGTGTTTTTCATATATGGGTATACCTATAGTAGTAAGGCATTTCAACAATTTTGTACCCAATGGGAAATTGTACATAAAACAGGTATTCATTATAATCCTCAGGCACAAGGTATTGTGGAAAGGGTTCATAGTAGTCTTAAAATACAACTTCAAAAAATAAATATAAAAAAAGGAAGAAATTTACCCTCAATCGCCACATAATGCATTAAATCATGCTCTTTTTGTTCTGAACTTTTTGAATATGGATGTCTATGAACAGTCTGCTGCAGATAGATTTTGGCACAGTGGCACCCAAGTGACTTTTGCTCAAGTGAAATGGAAAGCTCCCTGCTCGGGATTATGGAAGGGTCCCGATCCTGTGTTAATATGGGGTTGAGGACATGTTTGTGTTTTTTCACAAGAGGAGAATGAAGTTTGGTGGTTACCGGAGCGTCTAGAAAGGAGCGTGGAACTAAGAAAAGTCAGCTCCAATGATGTTTCCTATAAAGGAACCAGAATGAAAGTGGCTCAATTAGTATTTCTGAGGTTTTGTCATTGGTTAATGCAAACAGTGAGGAAATAGAGTTCGGAGCTGTGCCGCTTTTGGCTTTACTAGCTTCTTTAGAAAAATACCTTATATATCACCTAATAAGCTGTGCAGTATTTGGCGAAGAGCTTTACAGCAGCTAAATAGAGGGTGAAGTGAAGTTTTTTGGTAGAGCAAACCAAAAGTACTGCTGTAATAGAAATGATTGTCTGCCCCGAGGACAGTCCTGGGGGGGGGGAAGACCTTGATCTGGAGGAGGTGGGAATGGGGGGTGGGCTGGGGGGAAGGGGAGGGGGGCAGGAAGGGAGAGAACAAGGGGATCTGTGGCTATTATGTAGAACTGAATAGTATTGTAAAATAAATAAATTATATGTATATGTATATATACATGTATATGTTTATATGTATATATACATATATATACACATATATACATATATATGTACATATATATACATATATATATATAAAGAAAAACAAGGAATAAAATACCTGTCCACATTTAAAAAAAAAAAGAAAAGAAATGATTGTCTGAATTGAAGTACTTAGGGGAGCTATTATGAATTTGGGTGAAGGGACAGCCTCTAGTTAAAGACCGTTTACCGCTGACAGTGCATCTCTGCTGGTCTGGAACGGCTGAGAGAACTGGCAACTTTAGAGTGTGGCATCATCCTGGGAAGGTTACAGTCCCCTCACAACAACTATCACAGTTCTATAACAACACTCTCTAAATCCCAGTGCTTTATAGCAAAGCTGACTATAAACTCTAAACTTTAGAAATGATGCATGTACTTCCTGTCTAGTTAAGAGAATCTAATACAGATAGTGATGATAATTAAGAGTATGAAGTAGAAAAAGATGAAAATAAGATATGTGAGTCTGTGTAGAAATTATTCTGTCTTGTTAGATCTCTGTGCTAAGAAATCTTTAGGTGTTTGCTAAGTTAGATATATGCTAATGGTAGCCCTATATAAGTTTGTAAAACAGATCTATAGAGTTCCTTTAAGCTTGCAAGAAGTATCTAAGGTAGTCTTAAGACATGTAGTAATAAGCTTGTAAGAAGTAAAGATGCTAGTTGTAAATGTAACTTTAAATAAGAATAAGATGGAATGAAATAAGTATATATAAGTAGTAAGAAATATATTTGCTAAAGTAGTTCTGTAGTTTTCTTAAGGAGTATAAATAAGTAGATGTTAATACGTTGTATGTGAGTTTGTAAAAACGTGTAAATGTTGAATGTGAGTCTAAATGCTTTGAAAGGCAAAATATGTTATATGTGAGTTTGTAAAAAAGTGTAAATGTTAAGTGTGCGTCTATTAATGTATATGGTGAAAGCACCTGAGACACAGGAGGTAGTGTCCTAGTAGACTGCAAAGCAGGCAGTCTGAATAGTTTCAAAGGCTCCAGAAGCCACTAAGAAGCTAAGAATGGCGGATGCCAGAACCAGCACAACAAGGCATCCTCAGCTAAGATCCATGGAAAATCGACTCAACACAGAAAAACCTGAGCTAACATCAAAAACGGTCTGGTTTAGAATACTACTGTACCTAAAAAGGTCTCTGGCTTGAGAATAAAAGTTCAGAGACACTTGTTTGAACTAAAATTGTTAACTACAAAAAGTTTTAGTTGTAAAACGTCTCTTCATATTCTGAAGTGAAAGCCTGATACCAGAATTTATTTTTTGTTTGAACTTTTGAACTTAAAATGAGATAAAACTGTAGTTTATTTTGTAAAGATTTTGGTTATGGATTTCTCATATTTGTAAGGCTAGTAGCAGAATTTATCATTTGAATTTTAACTTAAGAAATGAAATAAACAATAGAGATTTCATTGCAATGGGACAATTTTGAGTAATGACCTAGGAACGGTTTTCTGGAATTGGGTTAAAAATGGAACTGTTTAAATGAAGAAATTTATTTCTACATAGAATCAAGATGCAGTTTTGTGTATGCATATATGCTTTATTAACTGGTGATTCATGAATTGTTTTGTGGAACTGTTTATGTAAAAATGGAATTACTTATGGAACTGGTTTAGTGTTACAAATGGAACTGTTTAAACAGAAAAGTTTGGGTTTTCTAACTAGGCTTGATTTTTTGCTTAAAATTATAAAGAAAAGGGAGAGTTAATATTCCTTAGCCTATTTAATTTAAAAAATTTGAGTGGATTAATGTCATGTTTTGTTAGTAAGAAATGCAAATGGGGTATACTAAGACTATTAAAGTGTATAAAGAGTTTTATTAAGAAACTGCTTTTGGATGTTTTGCTAAAAGTTTTCAAAGTGTTAATGGTTAGATTGAAAATATTGCTTTTCAATATGGGTTTGTAGGAATTGTGTAAGTTTGGGTTCCTCTAGGTTTGAGATTTTGTTTAAAAAAGTATAAAGAGAAGGAGGAGTTATGAGATTGAATTATGTTCGCAGAAACCTATTGATATTAATGCACCCTGGTTTTGTGGAGTTAAGGAAATATTTAAGTTTGATGTGAATACATCGAATTTTTTTCTATGTTCTGTTAACAAGAAAATTCAAACGATTGAGTTAAAGTTGTAAGACGGAGAAAATTGTTAACTATATATAGCACCATATATGCTAATTCAAATGGTTCTGTTAAGAGTTAGCTTTGAGTTGTAAGATTGAGAGAATTGTGACTATGTATAGCAATATTTATGTTAACCTGCTAATGGTAATGATGAAGCTAAGGGATTCTTTAAGTTTGTAGTCGCCGTAAGAGTTTTTCGTTTAGAAAGGGCTTGAGGCAGCTAAGACTGCTGTAGCTACCTTGGACCTAATTCAAAAGAGAAATGCCATCTTTATCATCCTCTTCTCCCATATTGGGAGGTGTAACAGCTATGGAGATTGCTGTAAGCCATTAATAGTTATTTTTTATATGTTAAGAAAGGGGGACGTGTGGGAGCCCATTCTCGGGTTCCTCGTGGCTTTACCCAGCAGGTCCACATAGAGGATGATTAGGACCACGGGCCTGAGTGCAGGTGTCTGAGATGGTCTGCACTTGGCTGTGCTGGGGGAGGAGGTCTTTTGCTCCACCCCTTGATGTCTCTATAAAAACCCTGGGGCAGAGACAGGGCCCATTGGAAAAGGTTCCAGGCTCTCTCGAGGCTATCCTTTATTTTCTATCTGTTTATCTCTACAAGATTCTCCGCAATAAATCCTTCTATTTAATATTTCCTGCTGCTCGCACTCAAGAAAACTCTGGGGAGCTGTGGGGGTGGTGGGTAAACGCCCCACAGTTCAGTGGATTGTCTGAGACTTTAAGGTAACTGGAGATTTGAGACTCTTGGTAGGATAAGCATGGGCACCTGTGACTAACATATTTATGAGATGAAGCTTTGGTTTGAGTGCCTACCACATGGCTGGAATAGTTCTTGGTAGCAAGTCACAGCTGTCAAAGATACAGGAAGTCCTTGCCCACATGGAAACTATGGGGACAGTCTGACTTGCTCTGAGTCTCTTTCAGGTAGGATGTGAGTGTGATGATTAGTCTTATCACACCTCTGAGGCTGGTCTACAACTCAGCCCACCGTCTTCTTCCCCTTTATGTTCTGCCTCCTCCTTTCACCCAATTTAGATACACCTCCCACAGTCTCTCTGCAGATTTATATGAGAGGGGTTGGAGGGGTTGAAAAGTCAGACCTGAGAGAACTTGGGTCAGATTTCACAATTTTCTTGAGTTTTGTTTTTCAAATCTGTAGAATGGGAACAGCCACATTTTCCTCACGTGTCCATTGTGATAATACTGAAGATTGTGGAGCTGAGGGGAAGCCTCTGACCTCTATAAGCAAGCATCCTTGGATCCACTTTGCAGGGGGACAGTGCTGTGACAGTCTGAGACTGAGCCACAAATATTGCATGAGATGACATCAGAGAATGAGCTTGACTAGGTGGGAATCCTTGCCACTAATCCCAGGTGCCGACTAGCTGAGTAGATTTCCTCTTCTCAGTCACTCAAAGGCAGCAAGTTTAACTCAGGATTATGGGAACAGGGCCTTCAAGTGGAGCTGAGTACCCTGGCTCAGTTCCTTAACCTTTGCAAGGCTTTCCCTCAACTCCACAATCTTCAGTGTTATCACAATGGACATGTGAGGAAAACATGGTTGTTCCCATTCTACAGATTTGAAAAAAAAAAAAAAAAAACAAACTCAAGATAACTGTGAAATCTGACTCCGATTCTCTCAGGTCTGACCTAAACTATTATTACCTTTTTATTTGCAGAGGACCTGAGTTCAGTTCTCAGAGTTCATGTAGAGTGGCTCACAACTGCCTGTAATTCCAGCTCCTGGGGGAACTTTGGTCTCTATAGGCACCGGCACACAGACAGACAGACACACACATGTACACTGACACATGCACTCACAAAATTAAAATAAACCTTAAAAACAAAATTAGTGTGAATAAAGTTTGCCTTGTCCAGACACCTCAACTGGAGTGGTAGTCTCTTTCTTTGCATCCCTGAACTTATTTCTAACACCTTGAACTTGCTAGGGACTATCCTGTCTTAAGGCCTTGTCCTGGCTATTCCTTCTGCCTGAAATATTATTCTCTCAGATGGCTATCTAGCAACTTCTTCACTTCCTTCAAGTCTTAACACCACAGTGTCAGTCTACATGAAATTGCAAATTTCCCTCTCCTCTAATCTTACTCTTCAGTTACATTTTTCTATTTCAAGCACCACTTTGTATTCTCTTATTTGCTCATTTTCCTTGTTCATTGTCTGCCATTACTCAGTATAACATAAAATCTGCCCCCAGGAGGGGGTATTTTGTCTTTGTGGCCCAATGAGCTTGATGTAGTAATGAATAAATGTTAGCAAATGAGTGAATGGTTCTTTCAGCAATGGTAATGCAGCTACTGGAATCCACACTGGAAAAACTAACTCTACGGTATCAAGTTATACTAAAGCTAGAAAAACTTGAAAACTTTAAATGCTATAACCCACATTTGGAGGCAGAGGATCAGTAGGTTAAGGCCAGCCCAGGCTACATACCAAGTTTTAGGACTGAGCTATATGAGATCCTGTCTTAAAAAAAAACAAAAAACAAAAACAAACAAACAAACAAACAAAAAAAAACTAAAAGAAACAAATAACATAAAAGAAAACTTAGAATATTCATGTAAAAAAAACTACCAGTATATATTCATATAAAGGAAAATAGACAGCTCTGGTGAAAGCAGTGAGAAAAACTGAGTCAATTTTCTCAGTCCACTATAATTAGCATTCTAGAGCTAAAGCCTAGCTAGATTCCTGTCCCTCCCACCCACTGTAGAATCCTGATAATGGATGTCCACAAGAGATATTTATTTTTCACTTTTTATTCTTTTACTCACCATTCTTTGTCCATTTTAGCAACTTAATTCCCCTACCCCCAACCCCTTCTGCCCTATAACTATCCCAGCTTATAAGTAGAGGGTGTGATCTAATTTTGATTCTTACAGAGACTCCAACCCTTTGCAGGTTTTTCTCTCCCAAATAAAAGCATGTATTGTCTTAAAACAAACAAACAAACAAACAAACAAAAGAGTCACCTTTGCCAAAACTTAAAAAAAAAAAAAAGCAGCAGGTTGTAATGGAGGGAATCTCATTCTTATGATGCCTGTTCATAAGAGCTAACACAAAAGTCTTCCAGAATTACAAACTTTCACAAAGGGCCCTGAAATTGCACATAACATATCTGCAAGGATATGTGTCCAATCGTGGACTGATATTACCATTTTTATGGATCATGGTAGCTAAGGATTCAAAACAGTAGTCTTCCTCTTGTCTTTTTAACAACATTACTTTGTCATACAGCTTACTAGGTATTTCATTCCCATTGCAGTGTTACTCTCAAATAAATTTAATAATCTTTGGAGACTGCTTCTGTTTGGTATTTAGGTAGACCAAAATAGTTTGATTATTTCTATTTTCTACAACAAAAATTCATTGCTCTTATAATAAAAACAACAACAACAAAAGGGGCTAGAGAGATGGCTCAGCAGGATTCTATTCCCAGCAACTACATGGCAGCTCACAACTGTCTGTAATTTTAATTCCAGGGGATCTGATGTTTTCTTTTGGCCTCTGTGGGCACTAACCAGGCTTGTGCATGGTGCACAGATAAGCATGTAGGTAAAACACCCATACAAAACAAGCAAAAAAAACCCCCACCATTAACAAAACTAACATAAAAAAAAAAAAAAGGAACAGGGCAGGGAAGGAAGACTATAAAGAAACACAGGGAACTTTGCATTGACAGACTGATTTTGTAGTTATGTTGTTTATGATACCATATTATTTGTTAAAATCTAAGCAATATACACTTTAAAAGACAAGTCTTTTTTTTTCTGGTTTTTTGAGACAGAGTTTCTCTGTGTAGCACTGGCTGTCCTGGAACTCGCACTGTAGATCAGGCTGGCCTCAAACTCAGAGATTCACCTGCCTCTGCCTCTCTAGTGCTGGGACTAGAGGCATGTGCCACCACCGCTCGGCTAAAAGACAAATCTTAATGTATATAAATTGTGCTTTAAAAGTAGAAAGTACAAACTGAAGCTCCTGAGACAGTTAAAATAGACATCAGTGTTCAAATAGAGAGGCCTGGAACACTTAGGAAGGGGAAAAAAGAGCTTACAGCTGGGTATGAGATAGCCAAAGTGACCACAGAAGAGGTAGGACAGGGCTCTGGGCAAAAAAGCCAGTGTCTGTATGCTCTGGCTGGTTCCCATTTCCACAATGGCTTGCTGAAGGATATACACAAGGCACTAGCTGGTTCCTTCTCCACAACAGCCCTACTGAGGGACATATAAGTCTCTGGCTAGTTCCCACTTCCACAATGGCTCTGAGGGACACAACACAAGGCACTGTTGCCCTTTCACATATTCTTGCTTCTAATTCAGCTAGCTGCAACAGACTGAATTGTGGGTAAAGAATAGCTCCTAACACGATTCTTCCACCTAGTCCAAAGAGGAGATCACCCCAGGTCACCCTGTAAACAAAGAGCTGGATATGAGGCAACACAGAAAAACTACAGCTAGATCTTAGTAGGTGTGACAGAGTTAGTGTTACCTCTCCACAAACAAGTACACCACAAGCCAGTGAGGTTGCGATGTAGCTCAGTGGTAAAGAACCTGTCTATTATGCATGAGACTGAGTTCAATTCCAAGCACTACAACAAAACAACAAAATGAAACAAGCTCTACAAACTGGCCACATATAAGTAAGAACAAAGAGAATAATTTAATGAACTACCAACAGACTCCACCAAGTTCTGAGACCAGCAACACCTGTAAAAATCAACAACTAAAGGGCTAGTAGCCAGCAGACAGTCAAGACCAAACAGTTAACAAAGCTAGTCAGAGATGAACAGAACACTTCAAAATGTGATTACTACCCTGTGTGAGCAGCATGTGAAGAGCACACAATTATCTCTTCAGTTGGGTGAAGAATATATGCAGAGTAAGGGATTCTTCAATTGGCGTGGCCTGTGATATGCTCAGAGAATTAGCCTATGTCAACAGAAATCACCTCAGTCTTTGTCTAGTTCTCTGCTACAAGTCTTGCTCCCAGAAAACAGCTCAATGTTTTTTCCTTTCTTAGTACTCTTCTCACTTTCTTTAAATTTTTTTACTTTTTGTTAACTTTTCTGAACAATGCCTGCTTTTGCTTTACTTACTCCTATATGTGTGTCTTTAATCATTGCCCATTTGACTGGATGTATGTCCTTTGGTTATGACTGATTGGCATCTGAGTCTTTGAATCACAGACATCTAGGCTGAGAAAGGCCTCGTTGCACTCAAAGATCTGCATCATTCCACTGGTGGTAAAACAGAGCAATGGGTGGGGCCAGCTCCTGCTCTGATAGGACCAGTGTCCCTCCTCCATACTCCATTCTCCTGGGACTCCTTTCCACTGGCACAAGAGGTCCACTTAGCAGCTTGCCACTTACATCAGCTCTCCTGACTTCAGCAAGCAGATTTCAGCATCCTGCCCCACTGGCATGTCTTCAGTGTCTTCAGGGGTTAGTGAGTTTGATGTGGTATCTCTGAAACATCACAAAGGAGAACAAGCCATTAGCTATTAGCACACAAAATCATGTAGCCTGAAGTCTATAATGGAGTCATGTAAGGACTTCAGTGGGGACAGCAGAGGGAAGACAACAGGGCTGTAAGGAAGGAGTGTGCATGAGTATAATCACACCAATGAGTCACTCTCCTCTTCCACATCAGCAAATCCTTCTTCCTTCCTTCCTTCCTTCCTTCCTTCCTTCCTTCCTTCCTTCCTTCCTTCCTTCCTTCCTTCCTTCCTTCCTTCCTCCTCTTCCCCTCCTCCTCCTCCTCCTCCTCCTCCTCCTCCTCCTCCTCCTTCTCTCTCTCTCTCTCTCTCTCTCTCTCTCTCTCTCTCTCTCTCTCTCTCTCTCTCTCTCTCTCTCTCTCTCTCTCTCCCGTTCTGCCTGCATGTATCCCTGCATGCCAGAAGAGGGCACCAGATCTCATTATTATACATAGGGGAGGGAGGCATGATACCAGCACCACTGTCTCCTTCCTCCTTTGTACTGGCCATGGGGCACAAGAACTAGAGCCCTTGCAAAGTTGGTTCCAGAATCAGATACCCTGACTGCAGCCCAGTCAGTACAAGAATAGGTCTAGGCAGAGATGGGACAGGGCCATATACAAAGAGGACAGGGTGAATACCTACCTCTTCTTTCCTTTCTAATGCACCATCAGGAGTACAGAAGGAGCTGCATTAGCACTGGGGCTGTCCCAGTTTCCAAAGTGTGCTCTGTGGACCACCAATACACAGGGAGCAAGTATCACTTATAACGTCTCTCTCTTAAAAAGTCAGTGAATTTAGGCAGCTGTCTAGCTTTTTCTTCCTCAAACATTCCCTTCTGGACGGAGGAGAGAGCTCTTAAGACCCAGTAAGCTAATGACAGAAGTGCATAAAAGTTATAGAACTGAGTTTGCCTGGCATGGTGGCACATGTCTTTAGCACATGGGAGGCCAAGGCAAGTGGATCTCTGAGTTATGGCCAGCCTCGTCTACAGAGTATTCTAGGACATCCAGGACTAGCTACATAAATAGACCCTGTCTCAAAGGGAAAAAAGGAAGGAAGGAAAGAAGGAAAAAGAAAGAAGAAGAAAGGTACAAGATTCACAAGTCCCACCCCCCTACTCCTCTACTCCCACTTTTAAAGTAGCAAATAATTGGCGTAGAGAGAAGACTCTTTTCGTGGAACTATCTGAAAGCTGTACAGAGAACTCCAGAGATGCAGCTATTATGAGTTCTCACCTATTCTAGATTGTGCTTTTTGGTGTGTCAGTTCCCCATGTTACCCATACACCTGTAAGTAACACCATTAAATTCACTGATTCAAGCTAGATTTGGATGGAAGTTTCTTTGCTTGTTAGTGCCCTTATCTTGTGTTCTTGTATTTATCTGACCACAGAACATTGTGAACACCTGAAAAATTACTGACTCTCAAAACACATTGGCAGATAAAAGTTCCTGGATGGGTACTCAAGCCCTAGTTATTTCTCCAAGGCAGAATAGACTGCAGCTTAGTGTGTTCCCACACAGAACTCTACACCCAGCTTGGTCAGTAGCTCTCAGGGGTCTCATAATCTAACCAACTTCAGCTGACAATTATGCCCCAAGAGAAAATAGTCTGCTGTCACATGAAGGCCCTAGTTGGGAAGGTCTCCTGCCCAGCATGACTTTCCCCAAATGTTGTAAACTAGTCTCAAGAGTTCTGGAGGACTCTCTTGAAATGCTCCATGGATATGGTCAGTATGTCTCAAACTCTCCTCTCACCAAAGGCTCCTGTCTGCCTGGACCTCAGGCACATTTACTTCAGCTTCACATGGTTTCAAAAGCCTTGCAGCATTTTTGGGAACTTCGGTAGTCATGTAAATGCATTAAGGGATAAAGCAAATTTGACAATGGCAGGAAACACAAGCAGGACCACTAGAGGGCAACCTATCTCCTTCTATAGCTATGTCCTTTCTTTACGACTGAAGCAGTTTTCTCAAGTCCCTAAAATCGGTATTCTCAAGAGACCTTTCTCCCTTCCTTGTTTCAGCAGTAGGGCCTACTATTAGCTTCTCTGGCTTCTTAGAATGACATGCCCACCAGTCCATTGATATGTTCTTCCCTCTAAGGCAGTGGTTCTCACCCTTCCTAATGCTGTGATCCTTTAATACAGTTCTTCATGTTTTGGTGACACCCAACCATAAGATTATTTCACTGCTACTACATAACTATAATTTTGCTACTGTTATGAATTTCAATGTAAGTATCTGATATGCAGGATATTTGATATGTGACCCCCAAAGCGGTTGCAACCCACAGGTTGAGAAACATTGCTTTAAGGTGATGATTCAAGTGTTCCCTAGGAATCTCATTGCATACACAGTCTATGCTTAACAAATGTATGCATTTTAAGCCTCAGTGTAAGGGACTTCCCTATCCCAAATGCCATCAAAGGTGGATGTAATCAATACTGCAATTTACTAAAGAATAAAGAATGGCTCAATGATTAGGAGTACTTGCTAATCATTGACCCACATTCAGTTTCCAGCACCCATGTTAGGTGGCTCACAACTGCCTGCAACTTTAGCTCCAGGAGATCCAACACCCTGCCTTCTTTTGGCCTCTTTAGGCATGAGCACTCACATGCACATACATACACAGTTGTGCCTAAATAATAAATAAATCTTTGAAGCCGGAGAGATGGTTCAGCTGTTATGAGCACTTGCTGCTCTTCCAGAGGATCCAGGTTTGGATCCCAGTACTCACATGGTGGTTTACAACTCTATGTAGCTTCAGTTCCAGGGGATCTGGCACTCTCTTCTGGCTTCCACAGACACTATATGCACATGGTGCACATACATACATGCAGGCAAAATACCTACACACATAAAAATCTTAAGAAGTAAAAAGGAATAGAGAGGTGCAGAAATAAGGCAGAGGCTAAGGGCCCTCCCTACCCCTAAAGTGATCAAAAGCTCATACCTCTCTGGGCAAGCAGTCATCTGGGAACTTCCAGTTAGACCTCTAGCATTTCTTTTTTACAAGTCTGAATATTTTAACTTGCTTTTCATTTTATTATTAGACAACAATTCTCTAGGCTGCCAAGAACAGAAGCTCCACCTGAGGAATGCCTAGCAGCCTGTGATGTCTTGCTTATTATGGTCTTCCTTGGAGGTCTCTCTCCATTTTGTCACTTGCTTCACTGAATCCCAGGCTCCAGCAGGGGACTGGGAGTCTTCAGTTCAGACTGCAATGTCCAAACTTACATTAATCAAAATCAAATAAACTAGAATTTCAGATCCAAGTTTGCACTAGTTATACTTCAAGGGTTCAGTCACCACACAGGCTGGTGTTACACAGTGTGGCATAGGACACATGCACCATAGTAACTGACTTCCTTTCTGTGTAATAACCAAGCCAACAAGAGTACTTCTAAGATCTTGGCTTCTGAAGACTTAGTTCCTATAGTCTGATCACAACACACAAACCTGCAGGCCTACCCTTGTGACCAGTAACAGTTGCTGATAAATAAGCCATTCCTGGCTCATTTGCAAATGGCTGGCTATTCCCTCAGGGATATTCAGCCATGAATTTGTCCTCCACAGCTCTGCCACTCACTAGTGCCCTGTGCTAACCTCTCCCCCAAATAGCAGGAAACGTAAAAAACCTTGGGTCCTGGAAGTGATATCCAAGAGTTCTGACTTGAGAATGCCAGGTTTCTCTAAAAGGTGACAGGTTAGCACAACCTGATTTCTAAAATAAGACTGCCTCAAGAGTGCCTACCACTTTCCCTCCATTCTCTTCTCAATTCTATTTTAGATCTTCAAGTATTCCAGAGGAAATACAAGACACAAACAACTGGGTACTCACTCTTGAGAAGTTTAGATCTTTGATTCAAAGGAACTTAAGGACCTTGGAACAATTATACTACAAATATAAATAGTAAAAGGCTTTTTTTTTTTTGTAAAGTGGTCCCCAATAGACTAGTTTCTTAAACTTAGTTGCAAATCTTTTGTTTTATACAGAACTTTTCCTTGCAGTGTAGCTATGACAAAAGTACCACACACTCTCAACTACACACATCCAATCTCCTACATTCACCCATGCATGTTCCTATAGATGTTCATGCACAATCACAAAGGGTTGAGATAGGACTCTGTTCTCACTGGGGGAGACAAATGATTTCTGAGAAGAATGTAGCAAAGCTTGACAAAGCTCAGGCCATTCTAGTGCTACTCTGTAAATGCAAATCTGGGTCTTTTGCAAAAACAAGAAGTGCTTTTTAACTGCTGAGGCATCTTTCCAGCCCCCAAAGGGTTCTTTTAAGAGAGGTGCTTCAACTATGTCCCTCTCAGTATTTGGTGCAGCCTATGCATTTATTCATTCGTTGTTCATTTTTTACTGCATCCATGAGGAAGTGAGCAAAACCCAATAGTTGTACATGGAATCTTCTGGCACACCTGTCTTACAGCAAAATTGAATATTAGTTTCTAGATTCTGGTCCTACTCCCAGTTCCTGACTTCTAGGGTAATCTCCCAGAGAAGTCAGCAATGTTAGCTCATAGAAATTAATAACCAGACTGCATTAAGATCATATCTACTACATGGAGAAGGTCCAGGAGGGCAACCCCAGGCAGTTCTAAACAAGACAAGCCTGGTAGGTGGGCACTGCCTGCCAGGGACCTGTGGGGCTGACTGCACAGCTACACCAGGCCCTCCAGCACAGCCAGACACCTATAAGCAACCTGGTCCACTGGTTTGGGAATGACCAGAAACCTGAGCTTATAGCTCTGAATTCACTAGTTATTTTAACTCTGGTTTCTATGTTCTCATCTATAAATGGAACCCTCAGGGTTGCTGTGAGACATCTGTGGTACATGTTGGATATTCACACACAGCCTAGTCCACAGCATGGACTTTGTGTTGGCCAAGACCCAAAGTGTTCCAAAGATATGTGTGACCAGTAAACAAAGTAATTTCAATGGACAAAGTCCACCATCTTCAGTGGACAAAAGTCAAATCTACTTACTGCTCCCCTTTAGTTAACAAATGGAAACCTATCAGGTTTTAACATCAGAATACATGCCAAGCCAAGAAAAAGGGAGTATAAAGCATCAGAATCATGCTTCATTTTTGACTCTCAAATTAAGTGGGCGGGCTTGTCAAGACTGTCATGTAGATTCTGCCTGTGGGTTAGAGAAAGGGGTAGGTCACTAGCTGAAAGCTCTTAAATATTTGACGGAAACACAGATCACACATCATAGAGAAGCAGAGGCAGACCTTGAGTGAGCATACTTCACTCTGGAACAAAGCTACTGGGGCTTCCCTATTGGTGAGTCATTTGTTTTTATTGGTTCTCTTAGATTCCTGCCTGCAGCATGACCTGTATACACCATGCAAGCTACTGAATTCAGCTACACATGGCTTCTACCCCCCACTCCCATGGTTGCTGTAAGGGTTAGAGAAATATGAAAACTTTATTGGTTCTGGCATACAGCAAGTGCTTATAAAAGAATGAGAAAAGTAGTAATGGAGTAACCAGATCCACCCAGGAACATAAAGCAGTCTAGTTGCTGGTCTCCTATTTTTAGCAATAATTTTTCTATTTTCTGTTCTTTTGTATCTTACAAAACAAGCTATAATCCTCAATTACCATTCACTTCTTTTTCACTATGAATCACTGTGAAACTACAGACACTGGAGACTACAGAAAAATAAAAAGGAGATGAATTAAGTAATTTGAAATTCTGCCAGCCAAAGGCCAATGTTAACAGAGTTTGGTCCTTTAAGACTGTAGTCAAAATTATAAAATTCTTAAACAAGAGTCTATAGAATATGTGGTTCATGAAGTCCTGGAATTATAGACCTTTACTTATTTCTCAGTGAAGATCTACAGCTTTAATAAGATTCATAAAAAGGTTTGTGATCACAGAAAGTTAAGAAGCTAAGTGTGGCAGCAATCCCAGCACTTGGGAGGTGGAAGCAGGAAGATTAGAGGGTGCCATCTATTTGTTGTAACCATAATAGCTCATGATTTTTTTTGCATGTTTTTCTATTTATTCTGTTTTCAGTAATTTAAATACAATGAAACTTACAAAATAATTAAAAGTACTTTTTAAATATTTGAGTTACATTTTATGCTTCAGATACAATTATAGTTTATTATCAGGCTTTTACATCATGTCCCAAGTTTATTACTTTTCATTTTTATAAATCAACATTTTGATCATAGATAAAGAAATGTTCTTAACATTTTGTATAAGGGGCAGTGATTTTGTGTGTGTGTGCATGTATACTTGTGTATTTGTGGGTACACGTGCATACGTAAGCAAGTGTCTTCCCTCAGGCACTGTTCACCTTTTTTGTTGGGACAAGGTCTCTCATTGGCCTGGAACTCACCTTATAGGCTCGTAAGACTGTCTGACCGGTGAGCCCCAGGAATATGTCTCTGCCTCGTAGTGCTGGGGTTACAAGTGTACACCAGCATGCTCACCTTTCTTTAAAATGTGAGTTTTAGAGAATTAACTCAGGTCCTCATGGTTGTAAAGCAAGCACTTTACTGATGCCCATCTCCCCAGTCCAATGATTTTCAATACTCTATTTGTACGTTCTAGCCCCTATCTGCCAATATAACATTGAATATGAATCTATACATTTTCTGAAGAGTCATGCTAGGGTTGGATCCAGAAAAAACAGGTACAACAAAACAGCAAATACAAGTCAGGTAACAACAGAGAACTGAATGATATCCTTAGGAAAGTAAAGCTGTTTATTTCATATTATAAATGATGAAAAATAAATCGTCCCTATGTGAGTCAATAACATACACACCAATATCTGACCTTATTTTAGCACCTCAGAAAGCTGTGGAACAGGATGCCTAACTCCAGCCTATCAAGACCAGATACCTAGCCTTGAGGTCTAGGCTTGGAGACTATGAGTAACCTTTTTTTTTTTTTTTTTTTTTTTTTTTGGTTTTTCGAGACAGGGTTTCTCTGTGTAGCTTTGCGCCTTTCCTGGAGCTCACTTGGTAGCCCAGGCTGGCCTCGAACTCACAGAGATCCGCCTGGCTCTGCCTCCCAAGTGCTGGGATTAAAGGCGTGCGCCACCAACGCCCGGCGACTATGAGTAACCTTAAAGGCAGTCCTTCCTTGATGGTGAGAAAAGGCATTATGGCTTTAGGGAAGGTAGAGGTTGCAGAATCATCAGAGTGGACACTGTTTCCTCCTAGGACTCAACTTCAGGGAAAGAAATGACCACATGGATTAAAAAAAGAGGATGTCTTCAACTTTCACATGCCCTCATCTGACCAGGGAATATTTTGTCTTGGTAAATCTTAGAGGTTCTACCCAAATACTTGCTCATCTTAAGACATCTTCTAGAACCCACACTAGTGGGATATGTAGCCAGGACACTGGCAAGGTTATCCTGGCCCCTACAGTAAGGCCACAGGTTACATTACCCTATGTCCTACTTGTGGTCCTTGGTAAAGTGAGAGGGCAGAGCAGGGTCACAGACATGACAGCCATGGAAGATGAAGTCCTGGGCAAGAAAGGTAGGCATGTCGTCTTTGCTACAAACCTATTTAGCAGCCACCCTACTTTATGCACCATTTTAATTCTCCAGGATCTGAGACTCCAGCATAGATGCCATAAACTGAAGAGATGATAAATAGAAAAGTTTGGTTTGGGGAGTCAGGAAAACACCTTTATTCCCTAGTAGTCAAAGTTCTGGGCACCTAGGGGTTTTCTTTCCCTTGTTGCTCCATCAATTGCCCTTTACACTATATAGTTGAAGAAGAGTACACAGGAAGAACTCCCCAGTCAGACACAGTTCTTGTCATCCCCCAAACCCTTGAGGATACCAGTAAGGAAGCTTCTTTGGAGGGGCATTTGATTTGGCTTTCATAATTTTTAACACCAAGTGTGGTTATCTTAGTTAGAGTTTCTGTTGCTGTGATAAAACATCATGACCAAATCAAACTTGGGAAAAAAAGGTTTATTTCATCTCACATGTCCTGATCACAGTTCTGATCAGGAACTGAGAACAGGAACCTAGAGACACAAATGGAGGAGTACTGCTTACTGGCTTGTTCCTCCCTAGCTTGCCTGTCCTGTTTTCTTATAGCACACAGGACCACTAGACTAGGGGTGTCCCCACCCACAATGTGCTGGGCCCTCACACATCAATCACTCATTAAGAAAATGTACTACACACACACACACACACACACACACACACACACACACACACACACACACACACACACACACACACAATGCACTATAGACCTGCCTACAGTCCAATCTTTTTTTTTTTTTTTGGTTTTTCGAGACAGGGTTTCTCTGTGTAGCTTTGCGCCCAGGCCAATCTTATGGAGACATTTTCTCAAGTGAGAATCCTTCTCAAATGACTCTAGCTTGCGTCAAATTGACATTAAATTGACCAGCACAGGGCAGAGAGTGGCAGGCACCTGCCATGAGACCCAAGAAGATGGAAGCAGGCCTTCCTGATAGACAGCAGCCTGTGTTTCCAAACAGTTGTGGGCCTGAAGAGACAGCTCAGCAGTTAAGACCAGACAGTTTCCAGAGGATCTGGGCTTCAATCCCAGCATCACATGGCTGCTCACAACCATCTGTAACTCCAGTCCCAGGCAATCTAATGTCTTCTGGCCTTGGCAAGCACTACACACACACAGAGCTCACAGGCATATATACAGGCAAAACATCGATACACATAAAATACATAAACACATAAAATACAAAACAAAATAAAATAAAAAACCAAAGGGCTACTGTGTCCACTTGATTGTATGGTATCTTTTTTTAAAACAATTTAAAACAAGCACAGTGTTTTATGGGATATGCATGGGAGGAGTCTGAGACTTTTAGGGTTAATGAAGAGTCTGAGCAGTTTCCCATGGGAAATGGCCACCTTCAGCACACTGCTATCACTGAGCATGATAACGAGTGGGGTTAGAGATGATAATTTGTTTCCTAAATGCAATTAATAAGGACAGTGGGAAGAAAAAGCATCACTCAGACAGAACCAAATATAACTCTTGGGTTTTGACTCACAGATGTTTGCCACAACAGACGCCATGAATGATGACTACGAGGCAGATCCCTGGCTCTCCAACAATTCCAGTGATAACAGCCAGGAGCACAAATACTTCCTAAAGTTCAAGGAGATCTTTCTGCCCTGCATGTACCTGATGGTGTTTGTCTTTGGACTAGTAGGGAACTCCCTGGTTCTGATTATATACATTTTCTACCAGAAACTGAGGAGTCTGACAGATGTGTTCCTGGTGAACTTGCCCCTGGCTGACCTGGTATTTGTCTGTACTCTGCCCTTTTGGGCCTATGCAGGCACCTATGAGTGGGTCTTTGGCACAGTCATGTGCAAAACTCTTCGAGGCATGTATACAGTAAACTTCTACGTGTCCATGCTCACTCTTACCTGCATCACGGTGGATCGTTTCATTGTGGTGGTCCAGGCTACTAAGGTCTTTAACCAGCAGGCTAAGTGGAAGATGTGGGGCCAGGTCACTTGCTTGCTCATTTGGGTGGTCTCCCTGTTGGTCTCTTTGCCACAGATCATCTATGGTAATGTTGAACGTTTTGATAAGCTTATCTGTCAGTACCACAATGAGGCGATTTCTACTGTGGTTCTTGCCACGCAGATGACTCTGGGGTTCTTCTTGCCACTGCTCACTATGATTATGTGCTACTCAGGCATTATCAAGACCTTGCTTCATGCTCGAGGCTTCCAGAAGCACAAATCTCTAAAGATCATCTTCGTTGTAGTGGCCGTGTTCCTGCTGACCCAGACACCCTTCAACCTTGCCATGTTAATCCAGAGCACAAGCTGGGAGCACTATATTATCACCAGCTTTCAGTACGCTATCCTAGTGACAGAGGCTATAGCATACTTTCGGGCTTGCCTCAATCCTGTGCTCTACGCCTTTGTTGGCTTAAAGTTCCGGAAGAACCTCTGGAAATTTGCGAAGGACATTGGCTGCCTCCCTTACTTGGGAGTCTCAAGTCAGTGGAAATCTTCTGAGGACAGTTCCAAGACTTGTTCTGCCTCCCACAATGTAGAGACCACCAGCATGTTCCAATTGCAGTAGGCCTGGCCAGACTTGGAGAAACTAGCATCAGAATTCTTAGGAGCATGGCTATGTCCTTTGGATGCAACAAGAAAGGCGTTGCTTATAGTATTCGGACTCTTGTGGAGAAGTCACTGAAAACTGTGGCTGGTATACAAAGCTTCTCAGATATAAACATATCCTGTTCCTAATATCTAAGCCTCAATGTTCAAAGGAGAAATGTCTTATTATTTTTTAAGCACTTTCTCTCTTCCATCCCTAAGAATGCTAATTCTAGAGACCTCAGGTTCTCTTTTACCAAGTTTGGGGCTAAAAGTTGAAGAGGAGTTGCATCAACAAAGCTGTTGATGGCAGGTGTCATGCAAGGTTCCTGAGCTCAGAAGATTCTTCTATGGGCAAGCAGTGGAGAACACAAGTGCTGGTCACCGGGCACCTAATAGGATGAGACCAAGCTCTGATTCATCCAGGGGTTTGACTTTTGTATTGGTGGAATGCTTATATTTTCTTGGGTTATTTTTTGAAAGTACAGCATAAGAGACTGAAATTAGGCCAGGATAAATAGCTGAATTTCAGTGGTTCATATAATGCTAGAAAAATGTGTAAAAAGGAGCTTAAGACTATAACAAATCTAAGCAGCATTATTAGAGGGACTCTGGTGGCTTTGCTCATCTTAAAACAAAAACAAAAATAAAAACAGAACTTTCCAATGCCTGCCACACATAATAAATATGTACACACAAATATATCAAATATTATGAGTTTCATGGCTAAGAAATAAAACATTTTAAAAGTTTTCAAACTGCTTTCACCTTTAGGTACATTCTATTTTAATCTGGTATGCCTGGGACACAAAACAAAATAAACCCTCACAAACAACACAAAAATAATCCAGCTAGAATAAAGGAAATAAGTTAAAATTAAACTTGGGGGGCAGTGGTCTATGAAAGAAATAGACTATACCAGTGGTAACAACCTTGCTTTCATGGTGGTTTCCTGCTCCTGCCCAAGATGTGGGGTGCATTTGTTTAACTCTATAATACAGCTCCAGGATGAGGTAATTTTATATGCCAGACTAGACTGATACTGACTAGACCCTGACAATCAGGTGAATAGCCCTATAGGTGCTTGCTGGGTGCTTGTATCTCCAAATCATTTACCTAAATATCAACATCTACCTAAAAAGGCTGACCAGAATGCATAGAAGGTTAGCTAATCCTGGGCTCAGGGGCTGGAGAGAGCAGCCTAGGACTGCCTCCCTGCCCTTCACTAGGTGAGACCTGGAACAAATGCATCTCAACCTCTGTCAACATGCTTGCACTCATGATATAGCCCCTTCCCTTTGTCTCGTCTCTTTCCTTTCTCCCTCTTCTCCTTTCCTCCTCCCTTACTATAAGCCTTGACCAATCTGGAACTTGCTGTGTAGACCAGCCTGGCCTCAAACTCACAGAAATCTACTTGTCTCTGACTCTCAAGTGCTGGGTTAAAGCCAGGCCAGAATACCTGACCTGAACAAATCTCTTAACCTTTGGCCATGTCTTTTTAGTGAGATGGCACATGTCTCTCAGTTGATTTGAGGAGGACTTGAGATAACACATATGAAACACCTAGCACAATGGGCTGGGGAAGTAGTTCTGTTGGTAGATGCTTGCCCAGCATTCATGGAGTCCTGGGTTTGGACTCCAGCACTACATTAAAATTGGGTGTGGTGAAACACACCTATAATCCCAATATTTGAGTGTGAAGGAAGGAGGATCAAAAGTTTAAGGTTATTCTCATCTAGAGAAAGTTTGAGGCCAACTCAGGCTACATGAAACCCTGTCTCAAAACAAAGTCAAATCAAATCAAATCAAATCACCCCACAGCACAATCTATTTGTAGGTAGAAGGTCTCCAAACTGGTAGCAGTTATTTCTTAGATATCTAGTAGAGGTTCCTTATGCCATCCCTATGAGTGGGTGGAGTGACTAGGCTGTTGTGTCCTTTTTTCTGGACATGCAGGGCATGCCCCATGAATTTCAGCTCATCAAAATGTGACCACCCCTGGGAGTACCCACATGGTCCCATGCACTGTTGTATCAAACATACACATAAGGGCTATAGTACACTTCCTTGCTATGTACAAGTGACATGTAAGACCAAGTGCTTACTCAAACAACTAGCCTGCTCTATACAGGGTGATAAGGCTAACCTTCCATGCATTCATCTTTATTTGTAACACTGCTGATGGAGGGGGCCTGAGTCCCTGATTTCCCTAATATTACAGTTCAGGAGATAAAGGCTCTAAATGGGAAGGAAGATGAATCAGGTATCAGGGCCCTGTAGCTATCTACACAGGTATTCTAGAGAGAGGCAGGGCTGGGCACTCAACACTCAGAGACAGTGCCACCCTAGGCCAATCCTAGAAAGCTTCTTCAAGGCCTGGCTCATCAACTCAGTGTCAGGTGACAGTGTTCCCTGGACCATCCCTGACCAGCTGTCTGTCCAACAAACAAATCGGATGAGATGGGAGAACCCACTAGATCATGCCCTCTTCCCGGCTCCCCACAGAAATGTTTATACTGGCCTTTATGCAGCTTAAGAGAAGCTTGTTTGTCTGTTGCCAGGAAAAAATATCAATAGAACCTTCCTTCTGTCTGCCTCCTCAGCCACTATTTGCCTTATTCTCTGGGCATCAATTTATTTCCACCTGGGGAATGTTACTATCTCTTCCTGTATGTACACCACCATTAGCAATAAATACACACACAAAACAAAATACAACAAAAAACCCAGCATGTGTTAGTTAAAGACAGCTTGTGTCTGGCCTGCAAGCTACCTGCACCATGGCCCAGGAAAGGCTGTTGCTGCATGCTCCATTCCCTTAGAGGTGTTAGAAGTCTCAAGCATTCAGTCATCACTTTTTCCTACTTTTGGTTCCCCTTCTTGCTCATAGCAGCAGATAATATCAAAGGCCAGGTTGCTATGGTGGAGTTGGGGGAAGAGCTGGATGAACATGGACCCTGCTTGAATTCAGACTGTCCTAGATATGTTTCAGAGCCTGACAGCAAAGACTGTATGCTCCCCTCCCACTGGGCTCCCTATTTCTGAGGATGGTGGAAGTGCTTATGGGCTCTGGCTTCAGTTAGACATATGAAGGCCATAGATAGCTATGTCTTCTGAGAAGTGAATGCATGGTGACTCCCTTCTAGAGGCATCTGATCATCCAGGAATTCTTGGTGTCTTGGATGAGGAGATAGTACCACAAGAAGGCAGAAAAGGGAACACAGCATCCAGAAGCTGTCGGTCACTCTGGCTTCCACAGAGCTTTCAAAGTAGCACCTTGGCCAGCTGCTTGGTTCTTCAGGTCCATAGTCACTAGTGATGTTTTACAGGCAGCTTGGTACTGTCATCTCAACTTCTCAGAGAAAAATTGAGTGAGGGCTGGTCCTTGTTAGCAGCCTCTCTGCCCCTAAACACTGGCCACAGAGCTTTCAGGCAGGTGTTATACCACAGAGGGCCTGCCTGCTCTGTACTCCTCTGTAGTCAGAGGTCGTGGGTTAATGCAGGCATAAGGTGGCTTTTGAACTTTAACCATGATCACCATATCCTGTCCTTGTTTTGTTTCTGAGATAGCAGGTATCAGATCTCTTGGCTGGTGACCACAGTTCCCCCACTAAGCACTCTGGCCGGAAAGCCCTGGTTTTGAAGCAATTGCTGGCATGCAGGCTCTGAGAGCAGGTTTCAGATCATTTCATGTAATCTGGGTACCTGAAGGCCTTTATTTATTTATTTATTTATTTATTTTAAATGAGGCCACAAGTTGAGATACTGAGACGCATGTGTACACAGTAGACATGTACAACCCAGGCTGACATCAAAACTCAGCATCAACATCAGGAAAATCACCTATCTCCACAGGAGGTTTCTGGCCCAGATCCTTTCTCCTATTGCCTTTCTTAGGGAGGGGTAGATGGTATTCTAGGCTCTCCTGAACAGCTAGAGGAGCTGCATTTAGAGGCTGCACTGCCATGGCCACAGGGCCTGGAAGCTTGTTTGGGTCTGGAGCTTAAACTCTTCACCCTGAATGGCCGGTATATCTGGTACCTAGAGAAGAGGCCAGGTTGTGGAGACTGGCTGTGTGTGAGCTGGGCACAGGCCAAGGGAGCCAACTACCTATCACCTCAGTTCTGAGAACAAGTGGAAATCTGGGTAGTGGTGTTTAGGACACTAAGAGAGAGGCTGCAGGAAAGTCTGAAAGATTATAAAGGACATCCATCTGCTACAGGTGAGGGCTGTGTTCCTGCTACGTATCACCAATCAAGATAAGCCAGGAATTGAGGAAAAGGCAGTTGTCACCAGGAAATCCTGTTAGGTTTCCTTGTGGGAGTGAAGCTGGATTTGGAGACTTTTCCTTGTTCTATCATTTCCAGGAAGGGTCAAAGCTTAATTCCTCTTTCATTACTTTGTTCCTCAGATTGCGTTCCTCATATTGCTTACCTTTCCCTCTAACTTTCCTGTGAGGGATGCTGGTGCAAGTCCAAGGCTCTCTTTCCCATACTTTCTCAGACTCTTGCGGTCTTTGATTGAGTTTTAAACATGGGAATAAAAGAAATGCTAGGGAAAAACTCTTATACATGCTAACACACAACCTATAGTGTAGAAAGGTGGCTCTTTGTTCACATAGGTGAGATATAAGGACCATAGATTCCCACCAGACGGTCCCAGATCTGTGCTGGTGGCTACAGGCCAGCATGCTAGCAGTTTCCTTTCTCTGGAACAGTTCCTGATTTCCCATGACCAAAAACTACACATACAGGTCAGTAGTCTAGAAGCTTTCTGTTTCTGTTCCTACTAGAAAGAGGAAGGTGAAAGGATGAGGAAGGAAGCTAGAGAACAGTCACTTTATGCAGGTTACAGGTGCTTGTGAGAAGACACTTTCAAATCAATAGTATCCTTCTGGGCTCTTAGCTCCTAGTCTACTCACCCTTCTGTCTATGCAGCTTGCCAGGTACCAAGGGCAGAATGTAGTTTACTGCTAAAGGAAGAGAAGATACCCTGGGGAACACTGGGTCATGGGGGTTAGGGTGAACACCGATGACTACTGACCAGTATGTGTCAGAGAATTGTTTAAGGAAGGAGGGAATTGGTCCAAAGTCATAGAAGCAACAGTGAATAGGAGCTATCTTAGGTTTGACAGTGAGGAGGTTTGTTCATGAGCTGAATTCAGTGACTTTGGTCAGAGAATACACAAGTGTGGAGATACACTTAAGCCTAAAACCTAGGCTAACAGCCTCATGAAGATTAAGTACAGCCCCTCCCATGTGGCAGAAATTGACATGATAAAGATGACAGGTAACTCCTGGCTCTATTTTGGATTCTGAGTAGGAGAGAGAGATCTCACTGTGAGTCAGAATGAGCTCACAGAAGTCTTTCACCTGAAGAAATGTTGGCCAAGCAATTTTGAGACTGTATTTGCTACTTTTTGCTTTTATAAAATATCTGACAGGAGCAACTTAAGGAAGGATTTATTCTGGCTCAGAGAGTATCAGTCCATCATAGCAGAGAAAGCATGGTAGAGCAGCCCCATCTAGACTTATTTACATGACATTGGGCTTGGACGCAGAGAACTCATGCTGGAACCAGGGGTAGGCAAAACTTTCATAGGCGCAGCCTGAGTAACTTCTCTAACTTACTTCCACCAGTCAGGTCACACCTTCTAAATGATCCACAGCTTTCAAAGTAGTGCCACAAGCCTAGGACCAAACATTCAAAACAAACTTGCCAGGGACATTTCAGATTCAGAAGGTAACATTTAGCCCTTGACCTCCAACGGCTCACTGCCATCTCACAATACAAAATGTACTTAGTTCAGCTTCAAAGAAAGACCTGTAGTCTTAACAGCCTCAACACTGTCTGAAACTTCAAAGTTTGAAGTCCCCTTTGAGACTTAAGGCATGCTCAATTGTGAGATCCTGTAGAATCAAAATTTAAACTATATGCTTCTAATATATAAAGACACTCCCATTCTAAAATGGAGGTATGAGAGTAGAGCAAAGAAAGACATGACAACAGTGAAAACATTACATCCTAGTTTCATGTCTAGCATTTGGTATTAGCCCTACCTTTATGGGCCTTCTTGCCTGATGCACATATAAGGTTTCTTTTGGACTGGTTCTACTTAGGTGCCTGTAGCTTTCCTTGGTAAATGTTCTACATTCCTGCTATCTCCAATACATTGGGGTCTCCACTGCAATTTAGGCTTTCTCCTCAAATTTGCATGCATAGCCCACTAATAGACTATCAGAGAATCTGATCCTACTACACATTGCCTGGCCTCCCATTCTTTTCTCTAGATTCTTAGTGCAAATGTCCATGACTTGCAACTCTTACATTCTGCAATGCCTACAACGCCAGCACCATGTGGTTAATGTCAAGTTCTGCTGCCAGCTTGATAAGTAGCTGGGTCTTCTTGGACCACAGCTGAAGTAGGAGTGTTTATGTAGTGAAACCTGGAAAAATACTTTCTAGGTGTGGCTCTATCTTTTCAGACATTCTCTTTTTAAAGGAAAGTCAAAAGCATTTAGATTTTTATATTCTGAAGCCTTTGATGAAAGGGCTCTTTCCCTTAGGGTCCTTTTATTTCTTACTGTCCCAATGCAAAGCAGTTCTTTCCTTTTAGTGGCATTAATCTCTTAACAGTTTTATCTACTTTGTCCACAGTTACTTTATATACAACTTCAGATACAATTGTGCTTCTTTCCTTGCCAAGCTAAATACTTTTATATCTCACTGTTCTGCTTTTTTTTTCTCCGATGCTCATAAACTTGGCTAAAATTAGAGAATAGTAAGCCTGAATGCTATGCTTGGTAGGAGTATAAAGTGAAAGAAAGATGCTTGTTCATATGGCATAGATCAGGAAACAAAGAGCACAGGCCAGAACATAAATAAATTAAAATTTATTTTTTTAAATGTATATGTACATGAGGTTATGCGTATCATGTGTGTGTGGGTGTTCATGGTAGTCAGAGGGTGTCTTAATCCTTGGAACTGGAGTTACAGATGGTTATCTGATGTCTGATATGAGTGCTGGGAATCTGGGTCCTCTACAAGAGCAGTCAGTGTTCTAAACTGCTGAGCCATCTCTCCAGTCCTTAGTCTATTATTTTTAAGTTCAGCATCACTCAAAGTTTCAGGGCACAAATGACACGTGGCTAATTTTTTAGCCAGAATGTAACACTATTGACCTCTACTCCAATTCCTGATAAAGTCCTTGTTCCCAACCAAAACTTTAATGGGCACAGTCTATATTGTACACATTTCTAGTGGCATTCTGGTCTTGTGAACAGTTCACTAAGCTCTGCTTACAGTGTTCTACGGCTTTGCTGGCTGGAATCTCCAAACCTTTTCACAGTCTTCCACAAAGGTCTTAGAACCATAGTCAGATTTAATCACAACGACCCCAATTTTCTGCAATAACTATTGTTTTCATCACAAAATACTCAACAGAAGTAATTTAAGGGTGGAAGGATGTATTTTGGCTTATGGATTCATAGAGTCTCAGTATGTCAAAGGTTTGACTTTAATTGCAAAAGGCCTTTATGGAGATGATTAAAAATCTACCAGTGTCCTGGCATGAAATGTAGATTAAGGGACACAGGGGACTGTGTAAAGATGCTGCAAGAAGGTGGCCATCTGCAAACCAGGGGAGAAGAAATCTCTGCCAGTACTTTGATCTCTGGTATCCAGCCTCCAGAACAGCAATAAATTGCATTTCCATGGTTTAAGTCACTCAATCGGTGGTCTCTTGTTGTGGCAGCCTGAGCTAATACAGTTGTCCAAGCCAAAGACTGGCCTTAGTGAAGATGCTGAATCACACCACACATACACTTCCCCGGAAATTTCTGACACAGCACCTTCCTGAATGTTTCCTGAACCCTGTCACTTTTTAAGAACCGCCCTACTCTGAACACTGTGCTGGGGCATTTTCCCTTGCCAGAGACAGCTAATCCTGCTTCTACAATCTTATTTTCCTGGTCTTTTGATAAGAAAGTACAAGGAACAGGCACTTAATGAGTACTTAGGAAATGGAGGTAATATCTACTCACTGTTCAGCCATATTTGGGTCCATTGAATCAGTTTCAGTGGGTGTTTCAGGCAAGGAGGAGCCAGATTCTTGGATCTGGCACAATTCCTCATCAGTGATGATGTCAAACACAGCATCATCTGGTGGTCTGCAGACTGAATTTGCTCCTGGTTGGTGGAGGCAAAGCAGGAGAGAAAAAGACATACATACCATTATGCATAAGACTGGAGATAACATAGGGAAGTGAGCAGTGCTGCTATGGAGAACAAGCTGATAGAATACATTTTAAATGGTTTTTTAACTGACTACTCTTCTATGTAGGTATGAGACAAAGACCACTAGGACATTACAGGAGAACAGAGGGACTACAGAAGATTTTGAATATACAGCCTCTCTCAAATGCAAAGTAGAAATTTCAGCTACTTCCACATTCTCTAGGACCCTTATTTAGAAGGAAAAAAAAACTATCAAAACTATATCAGAAAAGAAACTAACAAAGAAAATATATGGATCCAATGAGACCTTGCTCCATTAAATACAGTCAGAAATAATTTGAAGCAGGAGATTACCTGACTTGCATCCCCTCCCCCTTTCCAGTTCATTGTTGGGCAGAACAGAGCTTCTCTCTATCCAGGGAGCTACAGGAGGCATTGGGTCTTGTGTTTGACCTTGACCACTCAATCTGAAGGCCACTGTGCCAGACAGCTACCCATAAATATGTATTGTGTTTAATATAAGGGTAAGTATGAGGCAGAAGAAAAAAAAGAGCAGACAGAAAATGAAAGAAATCAAAACAAGCAACCTCAGCACCCTAACATAGTATCACTTTGTCATTGCTGAATACCTACTGGTGAGATAGGGCAAGGGCACTTAGGCTACTAAGTAAGAACAGTTTAGCTGTCCTCTGCTTTAGAGGTAATGATTTTCCTCTCAAGTTTCTGTAACAGAGAACAAGAAGAACAAACTGACAAAAAGGAATTTGTTTTCTGAGGCTGACAAAGGAATGGGAAATAGGCAAGGGAAATACAAAAGAATGTGCACCAAGGGACTAACAAAGACCAGAGTAAACAGAAGCTATATCATGTTCATGGATTGAAATGGACATCACTTTATTAAGATGTCAAATCTCTCCAAATCCAATGAAACCCCCAATGAAAACCTCATCATGATTTATTTTTAGAAACTGAGAAACTTATTCTAAAATGTATATGTTCAATAAAGAACAAAATTGGAGGGCTTTCTTTGCCTGTCAGTAAGATGCATTAAGAATCTATGGTAACCAGCTGGACATAGTATAAACACGCCTTTAATCGCAGTACTTCGGAGGCAGAGGCAGGTGGATCTCTGTGAGTTTGAGGCTAGCTAGTCTACACAGTGAGTTCCAGGATAACCAGGGCTACATAGAAAAACCAATTCTGTCTCAAACAACTAAAAATACCAAAAAACTAAACAACAAAAAACCATAGACTCTATGGTAACCATACAGTAAGGAATTGGTGGAACGAAAAGGCACACGGGCGGTGGTGGTGCACACAGAGAAACCTTGTCTCGAAAAACCAAAAAAAAAAAAAAAAAAAAAAAAAGAAAAGGCACACAGATGAACAGAATGAAAGAAAGTCTAGATACAGACTCAAATATATGAGGTCAGTTTTTGTTCTGTTGGTTGTTGTTTTCAATTGGCTTTTGGCAAATATACAAAAGTGGTGTGTGTGTGTGTGTGTGTGTGTGTGTGTGTGTGAGAGAGAGAGAGAGAGAGAGAGAGAGAGAGAGAGAGAGAGAGAGAGAGAGAGAAGAGACTGGGGATTTAATCTAGTGCCTTGTGCATGCTAAGCAATCACTCTACCTCTAGCCCCCATAGAAAGGTAATTCTGAGGAAAAAAAATAGACTTTTAACTAATGGTGTTCAAAGCAAAAGATAAAACCACCCCATACTCTACTTATCATCTTACCCCCAAATTAACTCAAAACAGGTTACTGACATACACATACACACACACACAAATACACACAACACACATATACACACACAATCCTAAAATAATAAAAACTAGAAGAAGCCAGGTGTGGTGGCACACATCTTTAATCTTAACACTCAGGTACCAGAGGCAGGCAGATTTCTGAGTTTGAGTCCAGCTGAGACTACCTAGAGTAACAGGACAGCTGGGCTACAAAGTGAGTCCCTGTCACAAACAAACTACTCACCCAACCACCCACTCACCCAACCAACCCCCCCCCCAAAAAAAAAAAACCCCAAACCCAAAACTTTTAAAAGAAAAAAAGGCCCTTTTGAATACAGGGGTAAGCAAAATTAGATACAATCTTAGATACATAAAAAAATTGATACATAAAACATGATATAAGCCGGGCGGTGGTGGCGCACCCCTTTAATCCCAGCACTCAGGAGGCAGAGGCAGGCGGATCTCTGTGAGTTTGAGGCCAGCCTGGGCTACCAAGTGAGTTCCAGGAAAGGCGCAAAGCTACACAGAGAAACCCTGTCTTGAAAAACCAAAAAAAAACAAACAAACAAACAAAAAAAACACCATGATATAAATATTACTTTATCAAAACTACAACTTCTACTCTTCAAAAAGAAAAGCTGTAAATTTGGAGAAAACATTTATAAAACATATCTGATAAAGAATGCATATACAGAATATGTAGGACTTGCAAACCAGTTTTTAAAATACTGAGAAAGATTTGAAGACCCCAATGTTGTGTGTGAAAAATCCCATTCCTGAGTGGTAGGGCCCATTGATCCATTTAAACAAGAGAGGAACAGGATTCTGAAGGTTTCTTAGTCTGCATCCAAGCTGAGATCAAAGGAGAGTTCAGAAGGATTAATTGCAGCCAGTAGTGATGGCTGAACAGAGAGAAGTCCCATTTCTGCCATCTCAGATCCTTGGCTAGTGTCTAGTAGACAGCCTGGGTCACCTATTAGAGTGATCTGGATGCAGAACTAGCAGTAATTAAATCCTGTGTCTGTTTCCTGGCTGAGATGGAGGAAATAAAGAATATATTCTCCTTGGTCATTAAGAGAAAGGGAGAAAGATACTAACTTTTGAAAAGGTACAATTACTGGTCTTACATTACCATACGGTAGATAATGAATATCAGGAAGGAGGTCCTGGAGGACTGACTCTTCAATGTATGGAGTGTATTCCACTGGTAGTATGTGTGTAAACATACTCATATTAAATCACACTCAACCATGGCAGGAGAAAGTTACTCACTTATCAACCCCAGTAATATAAGAAAGTTTTAGGCTGGTGGTAGTATATATTTAGCATCTCTTAGACACCTCAGTTTGGGAAGTATTGAATGAAGTTTGCTCAAGTGAGAAAGCATAGTGAGAAAGCAGTGACATCTATGAACTCAGGAGGCAGAGGCCTGACCTGGGTTTCCTATGGCCTGGGGGCCTGCTTCAGCTGGTGAAACCATGGGGCTAGGCTCTTCCTGGCTTGTGCCAGAACCACTGCTATCAGGGGATCCAGGGTCTTCGCCGAACTTCTGGAAGCAGGCTCGGCAGCAGCGTTCCTTCTTGCCACTGGGCTTAGTCACAGCATAGTTGTTACAGCAGTAGTAACAGAAGATTCGGCCACATATCCTGGGAATGAAACAAGCACAAGCTGTGAGGATGGTGCACAAAGGATTGTGCATCATTGAGATCTGCTAAGCACCACAACAGGTCTCTGTGTTAGGCTCCTGATGGCCCACAACTCTCCAGACCTAGCTCTGCCCTCAATGTAGAGTGTGCTGTAAGCCCATTTCATAAGATTCCAACAAAACCATCATGATGAGCTTAGTAGAGAATGGTTTACTCCCATAGGTCCTCGAAGCAGGGAGAAAAGGTCTGATAACATCAGGCTACAGGTATGCATTCCACATTTACTGTTGGGAGTGGTAAGTCTCTAAGAGAGCACTTACCTGTTCCCAACTACCAATCTGCCCTTTCTCTTTACCTATCTTTCCTATGTGCTGATAGCATCTGTGTTCCCTGGCACCATCTGCATTTCCACATAGGCTTAAGAATAGCTAAGGGTTGCTGGTCTTTGAGTATATCATATGCCTGTGAGTTCTCTTAATCCCATCCACATTTCCTTTCAGGGGCCCTTGAGTGTCCTGCTAGGAAGCAAAGTGCTTTTCCTAGATTGATAGTTATGGTACCCACACTTATCTCAGATCCCTCACCAGAGCCATCTGTCCTGATCTGGTGAGTTGTCTGTTGCTAACCTGCAGTGGTGCCGCCGCACTATCCAGCTGAACTCCCGCTTGCAGTCATGGCAGTGGTTGGCCTCCATGTCCCCAAGACATTTCTCTTCAGCACTAAGCTTTTGCTGGAATTCCAGTGCATCAGACTTTTGCCAGAGTGCATCTTTGTCCCTGCAATAATACATTTTAAGAATCCATGAGAAGCAGAGAATGACCCCTGCTTCATTTTAGAAAGCTGATATCAAATGTTCCAGGCCGTAGAAGCTAAATCACTTTCCTTGTAAATGACCCTTCCCCAAACACAGGAATCCAAAACACAGGCTCTCTGCTGACATCTCCAAAGGAGCCCCCAAACATTGGTTCTTTGACCCCATGTATGTGAGAGCATGTAAGAGGCACATGATATATACAAAAGGCTGTGTCCTCCACAAGGAACTGCCAGCACTGATATATCATTCAGGTATCTAACACCAAAAACAAATTACTACTGGTAGTAGTATGCTATCAAGTTGATAATGGGCATACTATGAGTGTGCATGCAATAACAATTTGCCTGCATGTATGTCTGTGTACCATGTGTGTGTAGTGTCTGTGAAGTGTGAAGAGGGTATCTGATCCCCTAGGATTGTAAAGATAGTTGTGAGCTGCCTTGTGGATGCTGAAAATTGAACCCGGGTCCTCTGGAAGTGGGTAAGGGTTAGGAACATAGAGATGGCTGGCTTTTTTCACAGATACCTAAATTGTAAGAAGACAGGCTGACTCATCTTGTGGACCAGCTTGTTCTTCCAGCTAGTCCACAGCATCTGACCTCTATGTCCCTAGGAAGCCAGATACTCACACCCTCGAATGTGAGAATGCTACTTGGTTTCTCTACCACATTCCTCAAGAAAATATCTGGAATTCTAATGAGTGAGTAGGTCTAGGCATGGTATACTCATGACTGCTACCACCACAAGCAGAAGTGAGTGAGATCTTATCTGCCTTGAGTTTTATCAAGTGTCTCTTGACACATTCATTTTTCAAGGTATAGTTGTGTAAGAGCTCTTGTCTTGGAAGTTGGGTGTGGTAGTATACATTTTTAATCCCAGAACTCTGGAGGCAGAGAGACAGGTAGATTTCTGTGAGTTTGAGGCCAGACTTATCTACATAGGGAGTCTCGGGCTAGCCAACGCTACATAGTAAGACCCTGTCTTAACATAAAACACAGCAAAACAAAGCAAAAAGATTCCTTGTCTTTTTTGATATGGAGTGTTCATAGATAAAGTAATATGTCTGGGTTTTGCTTCAAAGCAATCTAGAGGTGGGAAAACAAGAGTGGTCATGGGTTGATTCCTGTTGAGGCTGAATGATGCAGAATTGTTATAACTTGAGCTTGAAATATGTGTTTGATCTCTTTGCCCCCCCCCACCCCAAAGCTTGTGGTGCTATTTGAGGAGGCCATGGAACTTTTGGGATGGAAGGCATGGCTGGTGGAGTGGGTTATTAGCAGTCTCTACTTTCTCATCTGCTAAGACATGGACTGAACCAATCCCACTGTCATGCCTTGCCTGCCAAGACTGACTGAAACTGTCTGGACTCCGAGCCAAAATAAATCTTTCCTCTCTTAAGTTGATTTTGTCAATGTTTTGTCACAGGAAGGAAGGAAGGAAGGAAGGAAGGAAGGAAGGAAGGAAGGAAGGAAGGAAGGAAGGAAGGAAGGAAGGAAGGAAGGAAGGAAGATATAGTTATAGTATTTTATCTTGCATTTTTAATTCCTTTAAGAAAAAGTTAAAGTTGTGAGTGACTTGTAAGCATTTAACAACCAGGACATTTCACATAAAAACCCAGCTTCCCACATCTGTCTTGGGAAGTAAGGCACCATGGCTACTTTTGAGTGGCAAGAGTGGAACAGGCTGGGTCCCTCAGAGTCCCTTCTAGTTTGGTTCCCACATAGACACTGCTTCTAGGTCCCTACAGGGAGCCCCAATCCTAGGAAAGTGGGACAGTACAAGAGGAGAAGGTTCACTGGAGATGGGGAAATGACCAAAGTTACTAAATGTCATTTTATTGTCATTCTTTGCCAGGCATCCAGAGTTTGAACATAATCCTGCATCCACACGAAAACCCAAACCACTGGTACATTCAGGGAGATCCAGCCTTCAAGACTGCCAAAGCCTAGCTGGATCCTGCAGACATATGGCTCCCTGACAGTACACCATTGGGCAGAACTTGAGGAGAAGGGCCCATTTCCATTGAACTATCATTTTCAGAAATGTTTTTTTCTGAGAACAGCCAATCCTAGACAGGGTCCCCAACTGCCTCACACTCACCTGAGCAGCTCTATCAGCCGTTCCTCAAGGTATTTCTTGGTTCTATTCAGGTCGTCTAGGTCTGCAAGCAATTTCTGGTCATTCCTTTCCCTGTTTGTTACCTCCTGGCAGAGTTTGTTGTAATATTCTTGGATTTTTGATGTGGCTTTTTCAAGTTCCTTCTGAGTTCTGGGAGAGGAGAAATAATTTTTCTTGGTTAGCTCTGATATTCAGCTTCCTGGAATCTCTGGGCTCTCCTGGCCTTCAATAAGAGGTTCTGCTGTCCTGTCGGCCTTTCCCTCTCATGGTGAGGCATGACCTACCTGCTCACTGGTTATGCATTATGTTACAATCTGAGACTCTCCCTACCTCCCCCTCAAACATGAAGGGGTATTCTGAGATGGCAGAGACATTCCAGGATGCTAACATATTTAGTGAGTGAGACATGACACTCCTGTAGGGATTTCTGGACAAGAGTTGAGGTTGGCAGGCGCCAGATGGGAAAAGGCTTATGGGGTGGTAATGGAGGATGAGCAGGGGTGAAGAGTCAGGACATAAAGGAGAGGTGTGGTCTCTCAAAGGTGGTTATAAAGAAGGACCTTGCTCTCAGGTGTCTTTAGGACTCTGCCTTGAGGAGGGTGCTGGGCCTTTAGTAGGTCTTCTACCCGATTAGTCCTCCAATCCCCTGAAATTCTGTCTTGGGCCGTGGGATCTTAGCATACGGCAGAGGGGGCTGGTGGAGCTGTCTGTCTGTCCAACCCCATGCATTCCACATGTAGTTTAACTATCCCCTTATGTGGCAATTTCTAAGGATGTTAAAAAAAAAACCCAAGACCCAGTAAGGTATTTGTAAGAACTCCATTAAATAGAGGTTCTATGAAAAGTCTACATTGTTTGTATACTTTCCAGTCAAGTCTAATACATAGCTATCAGGGGTTATTTATTATTCAATGTCCACAAAATGATTTTAGGGTATATAACACAAAACATCAAGGGAGGTCTAATCCTAGGCAGATGAACTGTGCAATTCTGAGCAGCTAAAACAAATCTTCTACATAACCATTTTTACAGCATTTTGTTTTGTTTCTTGAAATAGGGTCTCATTACGTAGCTCTGGCTGGCTTGGAACTTGCTATGTAGACTAGGCTGGCCTCAAACTCAAAGAAATCCACCTGCTTTTTGCTCCCCCGAATGCTGGGATTAAAAGCATTTACCACAGTAGAGCTGACCCTGTTGACAGGCCTGCAGGTAATCCTAACCCGAACCCTAACCCTTCCCCCTTCCTACCCTGTGAAAGTGCATGGGAGATCTGGGACCACCCCTCCTCTGCCATATGGTGGAGTGAGTAAGTGAGAGAATCCTCCCCTCTCCCCTCGACACCTGTGGTGTGTGGGAGAGCTGGCCCTGGGGTCCTGAGAATGGGAGACTCGGCACTGTACCTCACCATACACTACTGGTGGAGCTGACTCTATTGGAGTGGGGTGAGGTGAGGGGGTGTGGCACAGGTGAGTTGGCCTGGAGGGCATGAAAGCAGGAGAGCTGACACTTCCATCAGCCATGTGGAGGCATGGATGAGGGAAAGATATCCCTCATCACCCCTTGCCACCTAGCCTAGGGGCATGAGAGCCAGAGAGCTGGTCCTGCCCCTCATTGGCTGCAGCACATAAGGGAGCAGGCCCTACAACTCACCTGGGGAGCACACTAGAGCTGACCCTGGTGGGGGTCCGGGTGAGCCAGTTCTGTGGATGTGAGAGCAGGACAGCTGCACCTGCCCCTCTCTCATATGCCATGTGGTAATGTGGATGCGGGGAACAGTGCCAACTGCAGCAGGCAAGAGAGCTGGGCAAGAGAACGGAGGAGCTGGTCCCATCTCTCACCAACTGCAGCAATTGGGACATATAATTGGCCTAGGCAAAACAGTAGAGTTGGCCCTGGTGATGTGAGTGTGGGTGAGCAAGGCATGAGAGCAGGAGAACTGGCCCTGTTGCCTGATGCTTTGGGTGAACTAGCCGGGGCAGTACTGGAGCTGCCCTGGTGGTGATAATGAGAGAAACCTAGTGGGCTGACCAACCCAGTTATTATGCAGGCCCAGAAACAGGGCTATGAAGTAGCCCACCCCAACATCTACCTCATCTATGAACTGCTGGAAGGGCTGGATCTGCAGATCCAAAGCTATAGGATCCTCATGACACAAGACAACAACAGGATATTCAGGAGGAGTCCCAGTGAAGGCCCAGTATCTATAGAGTAGTAGAAGCCAGAGGTCTTGAATCAGACCAATGATCCACTGCAAACACTCACATGTAAAGATGTATGAACTAATGGGTATACTGTGTGACTCACTGGGCCACACTATAGCTTCCACACCAAAATTTTTTCTTTTCCTTCTTCTTTTTTGTTTTGAGGCTATACTTTTACTTTTTTGGTGCACCCGCGTGGGGCGGGGGATGGGGGTGGGTGGGTAAGTGGGAAGAGTCACCAAGAGTCACAAGGGCAGAAAATGGAGTTGAGGGGATGGGGAGATGAGTGAGATTGGATGCATGATGTAAAATCCACAAAGAATCAATAAAGTTTTAAAAAAATATGCCAGCGTACCTAGCTTTCATTCTTACAGCATTTAAAAATAGCAGTTCAAATGTGTCCTCTGTTTAAATCACATGAACAAGACCTGGCTAGGAGCTGTCACTGGGCTTCTTCACTGAATCCAGACCTAAGCAGGAAGGCAGGCAGCAGGAGAAAAGGCATGCGTACAGGCTCAGGACAATCTGATAAATTTACTTTTGCTGGTGGCACCCAAGGGATCCTCTTCCTGATCAACTGTTCTTAGCAGGTCCTAGCTATACCATCTTGGCCCCATCTCCAGAAGCAGGCTCAGGTTTACAACTCCACATGGCCTCAAGCTGAAAGTGATAAACTAACTGAGAAGAAACTAAACCCTCTCACAGGACTGTTGGGAAGACTAAATAGGTAATTATAGGTTAAACATCCCTAATTTGAAAATCTGAAATCCAAACTGCTCTGAAATATGAAAACAATGCCCTTCTGCTCCCAAGCCTTTCAGCTAAAGATGCTCAGCCTGCACAAGCAGCATTTAGAACAAGCCACACTGCAAGCAGGACTCAATGCTGGTTGTTATTCCCATTATTGTCATGCTCTAACTGTGCTTGCTTTCAGTTTTTTGGAAACATGCAGTTAGTGTGTACCTTGCTGGAGGTAAAAAGCTGCAGCAGATAAAAGGCACGTTGCCTCCTGTGAACTATGGCAGGAAGATAGCTGACTTTTCTGTGGCAAGCTTCTGGCCCCTGTGCTTTCCACTGGCACGACTTTTGCACGATTTCCCCATCTAGTACAAGTGGCTGACTTTCTAAAATGAGTGCATCTACCTACTCCCTGAAGATCACCAGTGGCTGTGTGGGTGACCCAGTGACTGACCTTTCTAGGCTTATTTGAAGAGTAGTGCTTTCTTCGTCTTTGTGCTGCAAAGTGGCCTGGCACTCTGCAAGGTGGCTGCTGGTACAGTTCAGCTTCTCCTCCATGGCTGCCTTGGTGACCTGGTGTAAGATATGCAGGAGAAGACACAAACTTACAAAGTTTACCCTCCATGGAAGAAGAGACTGGTATGCTACTCACACTTCCTGACAGGGCCACTTGTAAGGGGAAGGTTTTGTGCTCATGAGGTCAGAAACCTATTTGTGGGGCATGATCTGATCTTCAGTGGGGTGCTAGGGTGCAATGGCATGAAGTGAGGTTACCAGTGGGACCAGTGTCACTTCACTGGTACTAGAGAATGTCAACAGAGGTGACTAAGAACAATTTCCTTTTAGCCCAAAGTCTAGGGAGGGAAAAGAGTCATGACATAGACTTGGGACATTGTTCTAACCAATGACAGTCTCAGTTTGAGAACTGGCAGCATTTTGAGGAGCATCTGACAACAATGTAGTAAAAGCACACCAGATCCCCTTGATAGCAACCCTGCCAGACCTACCCTCAGCTCCTGCATAGCCTCCTGAGTCATTTGTAGCTGCTGGCTTTGCTCTTCTAGCTGGGCCCTGAGGCGCCCACACTCTTCATTGGCTGTCTGGAAAGAATGAGAAAGACATCATGCTGTGGGATAATACTCTTGTACACTATAAAGATTTGTCACTTGAATTAGTTTAATAAAATGCTGACTGGCCAGTAGCCAGGCAGGAAGGATAGGCAGGGTGACCAGACTACGGGAATTCTGGGAAGAGGAAGGGTGGAGTCAGGAGTCACCAGCCAGACATAGAGGAAGCAAGGTGAGAATGTCACACTGAGAAAAGGTACCAAGCCACATGGCTAAACAAAGATAAGAATTATGGGTCAAGTAGAAGAGCTAGTTAGTAATAAGCCTGAGCTACAGGCTGTGCATTTATAAGTAACAATAAGCCTCAGAGTCAATTAATTAAGAAGCAGCTGCCAGGTATTTGGGAACAGGCAGGTGAGAGAGAAACTTCTGCCTACATATGGCTGGCAAGAATTTCCACATAAAACCTGAGAAAGCTTAAAAAAGGATTCTAAGCACACAAAAACCAGAGTCAAACTCAGCTTCTTGGTAACCACTTTTTCTCTGGTGGGTTCTGTTTGATGGTGGCAAGCAGAGGCATGGCTCCTTTAAGAGATGGCTTCCTGACTCAGTGTTAGCGGCAAAAACTGCACAGCTCTTTTAGAGGCCCTGCTGCCAAACACTTATATGGTGTTTATGAGCAGCTGGCGTCTGCAACTCAGTGGTGGTGATGTGGACCTAAAACCTCCCCAGAGTTGGGGGCAATACACGTGTGTGGCTCCTGCCAGTACCTCTGCCATGAAGCTAGACTCTCAGGAAGCCAAGGGATGGGGTAGAACCAGCCACTTTAGTCCTAGTCACGCCTGCTTAGCAGATTAAATGCTCATGTGATCAGAAAAAGACAGAGATATGCAGTAAGGACAGAATAAGACAAAACAAAAAACAAAAACAACAACAACAAAAAAACCTCTAAACAGTTCACAGTTTAAAATATACATAAGCTTAGGAGAGAAAAGAGAAGGTATAGACAGTCATAAAAAAGAAATATATAGTTTTAAAATAATAAAGTCTTTAAAAAGGAAGTAAAATAATATTTTAAAAAGGCCACATAAAGATGGAAGATACACAGAGAGTCTGGATACTGTATGTTATTGTGTTGTCTTTGAATTGTTTGACTGCTGTATGAGCAACAGCTGATAAGAGACATTTGATTATAAATGTTGCTGGATTAATCCAACCTATATATTTTGAAAATGTCTTGACTTCAAAATAAGTCAAGAGATATGTTACTTTGGGGAAGAGGTTATGCTTTTATTTCCACAGGAAATGAGACGCTGTGGATTCATTCTGTGTTTTAAAAAAAATCAGATTTGGTTAAGGAAGACTCCCTGAAAAAATCTCCAATGGGAACAGATAGCCCAGATGATCCAACCTTTTGGGGTGCCTCTGTTGCAGTTTCCTGAGTTCTGAATCCAGAAAGGCTTCAAGGTAGCTGGCTGAGATGATTCAGCCTCACAGACTACTCCAGCTAAGACTTAACCATTACCCTAAATTTTCTCAGTGTTCCCCAGGGATTACCACCCCCCCTCCCATCCCCCGCTGCCCAAGCAGCAGGAAATAGTCTAGAGAACTACACCGACATTCCCAAAAACAAATTATGAATGTTTGTCATCATTTAGGGGGGCTGGTTACAAGTAGTTATAGATAATGGTCAGGAAAAAAGCTAAACAAAGATTAGATTCAGGGATCTTGTTCTAGAAAGAAGAGACAGGATACAGAAATGATAGGATAAAAGGGTAGAACTTTAATCCAAAAAAAAAACCTATTAATCTTACATTATTTTACATTGGTATGGATTTTAGTTTATTGATATAAATTTAAAGTTAATTTTGTTATACTGTATGTATATTTCTGTTCTTGTTTAGGGTATTGTGTTTATGTAGCTCATTTAAAAATGTAATATATAATTAAGAAATACAGATTAATAGTCATCCATAATAGCAAAATTATAGTCATGTTAGGTATGTTTTCAAGTTCATATAGAGATATATTTCAGATAGATAGGCAATCTTCAAAAACTTCAAAGACCTATAGAATATGGCATTTAAAATGTTTTAAGAACTTAGACTTTTCTTGACAGTGAGACACATCTGTTCCAAGCAGCACTAATTACTTCAAAGAGGATGATGGGCATCAAAGAAACTCCATATGGACTTTGTTTTATTTATGTCAAAAGCTAGTCATGTAGGCAAAGAAAGTGCCCTTGCCTCAACTGCTGACAGTATGTTGTACAAATTGGACAAGCAGGGCACAAAAGAAAGTGACTGCAGAACTTTGCCAAGACAAGGTGGGGCAGGCCTTCAAAAATCCTGCTTCAAAGATAAGGCTGTCAGATATGCTAGGCCTGTAGGCTGAAGATGGATGCCCCAATATTACAGAGAAACTTTGGGTGACTGTCCAGGCAGATGTCCCTGTCACTAGGTAACATTACATCCTTCTGGGGTCTTTGATGGAGTTGAGGACTAAATAGTTATAACTATTGTTTTCCTTAGTCATGATAGAAAGTAAATTAGATACAAAACTTTAGGCTCACCAAGATAAGAAAGGTAATTGAAGTATTTTCTCAAATTTTGTCAAATGCAAATGGACTGGATATTGTTACTATAATTCTTACTTAATAACTGTTTTTGCTTTACTATATTAAGGTTAAAACTTTCCTTTTTAATTAGACAAAAAAGGGGAAATGCTGTGGGATAATGCTCTTATACACTGTAAAGATTTGTCACTCAAACTGCTTTAATAAAACATTGTTTGGCCATTAGCCAGGCAGGAAGTATAGGTGGGGTGACCAGACTAGGAGAATTCTGGGAGGAGGAAGGGCAGAGTCAGGAGTCACTAGCCAGACACAGAGGAAGCAAGATGAGAATGTCACACTGAGAAAAGGTACCAAGCCACGTGGCTACATATAGATAAGAATTAAGGGTTAATTTAAGAGTAAGAGATAGATAGTAATAAGCCTGAGCTACTGGCCCAGCATTTATGAATAATAATAAGCCTCAGAGTCAATTATTTAAGAAGCAGCTGCTGGGTATTTGGGAACAGGCAAGTGGGAGAGAGAAACTTCCACCTACAGCATCATAAGAGAGAGGTTCTTACTCTGAGACTCCTTCACCTTTATCAGCCAAATGGTTTCCAGAAACACAACTGCACTGTTTCCCAAAGTGGCTCTTCAACAAGCTTCTTCTCTACTGGTAACAAAATACTTTCAAGTTTACAAGGGAAAGAGTCTCACCTTGTTCCTCAAACAGAATTAATTTCTGCAAGAGAAAAAAGTAGCCCATGAGCCTCATGGGGCTTCATGGGGTGTGGAGGGCACTCTTAGGAAAGGGCAGGAAAGAGTGCAGAGTGGCCTGAGAGCACAGAGGCCTAGGTACAGGTCCACTAGGATACATACTGGAAATCAAAGTACTGTGGCTACTTGTCCATGTTCTTATCTACCATTCTTTAGCCCCTTTTCTTCATGCAGTATCAAAGATTCATGGTCTATTGGGTCTCAGATTTGTCTGCTTTAAGAGCCTTGTTTTTCTAAACTGAACCAGTTCCATATACCCAGTCAGCCATCAGAATAGGATCCACAGAAGCTGATTATTTAGCAAGGACTAGAGTCAGGACTCAAGATGTCATAGACTGGTGACCTTATGAAGGATGGGCTCCAAAATATAAGGCAGGGCTAGAGGCTGGAACTTATGTGTGGAAGGGCCTATACACAAACACACAAAAGAGGGAGCAGCAGAAGGGTGTATGCACTCTTTGAGCTGTTGCTGCCTGCTACCTTGTAGAGATATGGAAATGGGCTATTAGATCTGCTGAGAATTCAAACAAAGTCACAAAACTGAATTTGTGTACATCTGTTCTGTCAATGTTGGCTACAAATTATAAAAAAGTTCTGTGTGGGTCAACATCTGCCATGGCCAAAGTGGAGGCTCCTAAGTGGAGTTATTACTCTCCATTGCTCTGCCTGATGTGTTTCTGCAAAGAAATGTGAGCTACCAAAGTTGAATGGAACCAGGACATTCTCTGGTCTCCACCTTTTTCTTGCTGCAGGGCCATCTAATTGTGGAGCCACCAGGTATACCTTGAGAGATGGCTAAAGCTGGGCTTACCTTCAATCTGTTCTGGTGGTCCATAATCTCAGCACTTAACTGGAACTTGAGGGCATCTCGCTCCTGGTGTGCAGCTTCTTGGAGGCTCTGAGCCAGCTGCTCAGCCTGAGCCAGCTGTGCCTGTAGACCAGAGAATGAACTAGCTGCCTCCTCAGCTGCCTTAAGCTTTTCCTGCAAGCTCTCCTTTTCTTGCTTTAGTCCCATCACTTGAAGCTCCAAGCCCTTTTGTTCCCGGAGTGCTGCCTCTTTGGAGTCCCGGAGCTCCTGCGTCAAGCTGGCCAGGGCCCCCTCCATCCGATCCTTCTCGGCTGTCAGGGCACAGACCTGTATGCCAAGCTCAGCTGTGTCTGTGTTGGCTCGATGCAGCTGGTCCTGTAGCTCTGCATGCTCCAGGTGGGCTCCCTCAGAGCTGCACCTCACCCGTGACAGCTCTGCCTGCAGGGCTCGTAGCTCTTGCTCCTGCTTCTGGGCCTTGTAGATGCTCTCCTCCTGCAGTATCCCTTCTCGCTCTGAGCACTGCAGCAGTTCCTGAACATGGGCCCTGTTGAGGGCTTCATTCTGCTCTTTCAGTTGTTGCACCAGGGTCTTGTGCTCCCTCAGGACCGCCTCAGCCACACCCAGCTGGCTCTGTAACTTGTCTCGGTCACCTAAGGCCACTTGGAGCTTGGCTTGGAGGTCCACCACCTCATTCTGTAACCGCTGGGCCTCCCCCTGGTGAACTTCTAGCTGTGCTTGAGACAGGGCCAGTTGGGCTGTGTTGAGCTGTGGTAGGCTGAGTCCCTGGTGGCCTTTTTCTGCAGAGAGGGCCTCAATCAACTGAATCTGCTGCTGGCACTGGTTCTCAAGAGCCCTGAGCTCCTGGTCCTGGGCCTCTGTCCGAAGCCGGCACTGATCTGCCTCTTCTTGCAGCCGCCGGCACTCACCCTCCTTACTCTGCAGGGCAGCCTCCTTCTCTGCCACCTGGGCCTTCATAGTCTCCTTGGCTTTCCTCACAGCCAAGAGGCTTGCTTCCATTTGGTCTCCCAGGTGCCGGATGCTGGCCTGCTCAGCTTCCAGGGAGGCTAAGGAGCCCTGGATGGCTGTCTCTCGCTGCTGCAGTGCCTTGTAATCTGTTTGCAAGGCTTGAAGTTTTCCTTCTAGGAGCTGGTTGCGCACAGCCATGTTCTGCAGCTCCTTCTGTAGCTCCTGGTTGACCTTTTGCAATTCCTCCTGATCTCCCCCTGGCACTGTGGTATTGTTTAGCTGTTCTTCCTGGAGGTATTGCTGCCCCTCTTCTGGCATCTCCCCAGTCTGTGGTGGGACAGAGCTTAGGGAGGCCAGAGTCTCCCTATTCTTGTTGGCCCCATGCACCTCAGCTAGCTGCTCCAGTGTGCCCACTTTCTGGCTGAGACGGTCTCTGTCCTGCATAAGGTGCTTCTTCTGCTCCTCCAGGTCGCTCACAAGCTGACTCACCTGTGCTAACTGGGTCTCTAGAAGTTGCAGGTGCCATGTCAGAGACTTGGCCTCCTGTTCCAGCAGCTGCTTTTCTTCTCGATGCTGCTTTTCTTGCTGCCTGGCTTCTGCCAGCTCCTCCTCCACAGAGCTCAAGTGGCCCAGGGATTCCTGTAGTTGTCGCCGGAGCTGAGCTGACTCTTGCTTCTTCCCAGCTAGCTCTTCCTGAAGTGGGGCCACATCCTTCACTAAGTGCTCTAGGCCAGCCCGGGCCTCCTCCTTCAGCTGTAGTTCCTTGGCCAGCTGCTCTAGCTTGATATTCTGCTGCCTATTGAGTTCCTGGGCCTTGGTGTTTTCTCCTTCTAGGGCTTCAAGTTTTCCCTTCAGTTCCTGGAACTTTAGGGCCATGTCAGCAGGAACTGGCTCTTGAAGAAACTTTGTGTCCTGAGCTGGATTTGCTGCTTTCTCGGTCCTAGCTAGGCAATCTGAAAGGCTGGCTAGAAGCTGGTTATTCCTATCCAGAGAGTTTCTCACAGCCTCAAGTTCCTGTGCCATGGTCTCAAGCTGCAGGGCTAAGAGGCTGTTCTCTTTCTTATCTACATTCAGCTCCGAGGCCTGCAGACATTTCTGTAGCTTCTTCACTGTAGCCATGGTGACTTCCCCCTGCTTCCGGAGCTCTGCCACCAGGCCCAGGAGGCCAATGCTATCCTCCACTGTAGGGTACCCCTTCTCCTTTTCTACCTGAAGCTGCTCCCCTTGCCTGCTGATCATCACTCGAAGTGCTTGGTTCTCCCTGTCTAGCTGCTGTACATGGTCTTGTAGCTGTTTCTCCCGAACCTCCAACTGGTCCAGCTCCAGTCGCATCTCATCAAAACCTTCTAGTGCTTCATTGTTTAGAGAACTATTTAGGTCAAAACTGGAGGCCATCTCTTGAGTCTAAGGGGAAGTAAAGGACAGGAGGCTTTTTAGAATGAAGCTGCCCAACTATTTGGATAAGTTTTTTTATTCGATGAAAATAGAAGTAAAAACAAAGGGATTACCTAACCTAAGGTAAGCTTTTAGAGCCATTCCAAAGACTAGAACTCTTATGTTCAAAGCCTCTGCCACAAGGTCTGAGCACATTCAGGGTTCCACAAACCCCACTGATAAGCAGACTTACATCTCTATCCAGCCTCCATCAGCTTTATGAGTTTAAAGGACATTGGTTCTTAGAAAATCTAAACTCAGTTACACTGAAATTATGGTTAACCCACTGTATTATACCCCTAGCATGACAAAAATCACAAAAAGGTCAAAGAGTAGTCCTATCTATCTATCTATCTATCTATCTATCTATCTATCTATCTATCATCTATCTATCGGTTTTTAGAGACAGTGTTTCTCTGTGTAACAGCCCTGGCCGTCCTGGAACTCAATATGTAGACCAGGCAGGCCTCATAGAGATCTGCCTGCCTCTGCCTCCTGAGTGCTGTGATTAAAGGCATGTACCACCATGCCCAGCTCATCTTTTCTATTTTGAATACTCTTTATACATAATGAGCATTTTTGTACTGCAAATAAATTTCTATTATACAGGTATAATAGATTCACATTTTTAGTACTTCCTGATCCCTTGTTCTTAAGCACCCTTTCGCTTGCTCCTCCACTTAGGACCAGGATGATTTCATTACCTCCTCTTAAGAAGAAAGCGTTGAAGCTTCTAAGTAATTTCCCCTTAGTTGGATGCTGGTAGGTGGCAAGGTCAATTCTAACCTCAGTTCTAACCTATATCTTGTAAGATACTTTAAAAAATATTTTAAGAGTTCAGTTTTAAAAGGATCTAAATTTTATCTGGCTGTAAAAATCTAAATTCCAGGGCATAGAGGATATAGTTTGAGGGGTTATATTACTCTGCTTAGAACAACAAGTATTTAAAAGGCTTATCCTTGAATTGCTAGGGAAAAAGACATACCCTGGTCACCCTAACAGTCTGCTAACTCCAGCCTTCCTGACATTACCTGCAAGTAGTTGCTCACTAAACTGCTCATGCTGGAGCTTCGGCTTGGGGGTTTCCACATGTAAGCAGAAGAGCTGGTGGCCAGTGTCCTCCTGTAGGGCCACAGAACAGACACACTTGTATTCAGATGAGAAAACAAACTCAAGTGTACACACACACACACACACACACACACAAACACACACACACACACAGAGGCAGTGGTGCTGACAGTTACTAGGCAACCAGGGGCAGTAGGATATGGTCTGTATATCATTTGAGTATGTCTACTAAAGGGTTCATATGTTGGTCCTTAGAATGGTGGTACTGAGAAATGATGGAACCTTTAAAAAGTGTGGCCAATATAAGCCTTTAGATCAACTGGGGATATGCTGTTTGAAGGCACTATGGTACTCTAACCTCTGTCTTACTATTTGGGACATGTGTGTGATCTCTTACTTCTGCATAAAATACACCCCATCTCCTCTCCACATGCTCTAAAATGATAGTCAAGGGGATCCCTTGCCAGAGCCTGATCCATCAGACCTTCAGCCTCTAAAACTGTGAACTAAACAAACTACCCTCTTTTTTTTTTCCTCCTAAAAGGAAGACTTACAGATTCTTTCTTTAAATTTAAAGATTTATTTTTATGTGTGGTGTATGTGTGAGGGGGAGGCCAGAGGAGAATACCATATTCTTTGAAGCTGGAGTGGTTGTAAGCTGCCTGACATGGGTTCTGGGATTTGAACGTGGGTCTTCTGGAAAAGCAGGAAGCATTTTTAATTGCTGAGCCATGTCCTCAGACTAGAAATGTCTTTTATTTATAAAGTTAGTCTGCTTCGGGTTTTGCATTACAGTAAACAATGGATGAATGCAGGAGTACTCTTTCCTTGATGGAGCATAAAGAGGAAAACATAACACTTCTCTCCAAGAGCAGATCTCCATGGGCTTGTGGCAGGTACTCCATTGCTGTAGTTTAAACATCATGGTGTGGGGTTAGAGATGGCCTAGCAGTTAAGAATGCTTGTTGTGCTGGCTTTTGCATTCCAGCATCTATGTAACTAACCAGGTGTCCCAGATACCCTTGAAATCCCATCTCCAAGAAAGGTAAAGACAGGGAGATCACTGGGGTTTTCTGGCTTCTAGCTTAGAGGAGAAAACTTGAGCCTCAGCTTCAGGGAGATACCTTGCCTCAAAAGACTAGAGTAATAGAGTGGTGCTCTCCTCTGACATCTATGCACATGCACATACACACATGCATGTACTCACATATACACACATATAAACAAATGAATTTAAATGCTTTCTCCCACTGTCCAAAAAAAAAAAAAAATCCCAAGTAGATACATTTTCCAATTTTTGGTTGTTTCTTTGAGTTTTAGGTGCCTGTCACAGACTATTTGCCAATGAGGAAAAAGCAACATTCAACCTAGTTTTTAAAAAAAGTCCCACTGTGCTGAGAGGTTCATCTACAATGTGGCTAAAGTCATGATTGCAGTTCATGTGGACATACTGGACAGGGCAACTATATACAAAGTCTCCTTTACTGAATAAAGTTCTACTGGATGGTGTGGGTCTGAAATATAGAGGCTTATATGATAACTCTCAATTCACAGGAACATTGTGACAGTTATTGAACTGTCAAACCTATTAGCCCTCTCAACCTAGCAAGGACCTTAGTCAAGAGTGCCGCACAACCACACACACACACACACACACACACACACACACACACACACACGCGTGTGTGTGTGTGTGTGTGTGTGTGTGTGTGTGTGTGTGTGTGTGTGTGTGTGGTGTGAGGATGGAGGAAGGAAACTCTTGGTACATTATCACTGTGGAAAGGTGGAATAAGCCTAACTCCACCAGAGGGTGGCACACCTGGTGATGGTTACTCATGCAGTAGAATATTCTACACTGTGGATGATCTGAATAGTTTGAGCTTGTGAAATAAATAGTCTATATCACAACTACTCCTGCATGAAATCTGTCATAGAATACACAAGGAGATGGGCAAAGTTGCTTCACTCCTACAGCTATAGAACCACAAGTGTAAACACAGGTAAAACTAAACAATATGAAATGAAAAAGGCAAGTATGAATTAATAGCTTTTTCATGATTCATTGTGCATAACATTTTGAAAATATACATAACATTATCATAAACTATTTATGGTTACATATGCATATAGTGAAAATAAAGTCTTGCTATTGACATGCCTCAATCATGGTGCTGTGTTTACTTCTGGAAAGGAAGAAGGAAAAAGACAGCAAAAAGGTGGGGTCTTAGTTAGATCTATAGTATTTTATTTCTTAAAAAAAGAATGTATCATATAGAAGAAAGAAACCCTACAAGTATTAGCCTGAAAGGTCTCCCACTGGACAAATATGGGTAAGTTAAGGTCATAAATAACTGCAGAATGTAATCTACCAAACAACAACAAAACAATCCCCTCAAAACAAAAACAAAAACCCACCACCAACAACCCCCTCACCAGAGTCAATACTGAGATAAATGAATAAAGAAATGGGGAAGGCAGAAAAAAATAATTGTGAAGCTATATGTAATTTCCTGAGCAAGCAAAATGGCTAGGCAGATGGGTAGCTATCTTCAAAACGTTGAACATCTCTTTCCTTTACTTTTTTTTAAAAAAAGCAATTTCCCAAAGTACCTGGCAAATGTCGGCCAGGCGGCATCCAGGTCGTAGCCCCTTGATGCTAGATCAAACTGAACCTCAGTCAGCTCATATAATTGTCCCACGATGTCAGAGCTCAGCTTTGGCTTCAGAAAGGGGCTTCTTGCATAATACCAGTCACTGCAGAAAACATACACTATGTGAATTGAGGAGAAACAAGAATAAGCAAAGAATGAATCTACTCAAGATTGTCCTGTGTGGTTCTACCTCATCAAATCCAGTAACTCATGTTACTAAATCAGAAAACAAGCAAACCATTTTATCTTTCACTGCTGGACCATGGGTTCTCAAATAAGCTTTCTTTGCTTCAAAGAAACTGTTGCAATGATCTGGATGTTTATTATTTATATAATATCTCTTTTCCTCTAAAGAATTTGAGATACTTAAATCTTAGTGACTTGCCAAGAAAGGGCAACTATAGGAGACAGGGCAGTTCTTTTGGAGAAGATAACCTCAGCTTTTATTCCTTTCACAGAATCCAACAAGACACACTAGGCTCACTTTTAACTTCTGTTCAGACATTAAAAGCCAAGGAACAAATGTCTATCCAGAAATGTTATATACACACTGTTATTGTGGTTTATCCATTTCACATGAAGCAATAAGAAGTTAAAAAGATAGTACTAATGGGTTTAAAGAATTACTCGGCTCATATTTGTGGTCTGTGATGCTGAAATGTTTACTGCAGTCTTTAACCAAATACCTACAACAATATACTCTTCAAATCAAATGTGCAAATGTTTTTAACTCATAAGCTTGTCACATGTGTAAGAATGTGAATCAGCCTTAAAAGTGACAAAATAAAGATAAACATCTGCCTGTTATTTTTTATTTCAAAAGTCCTTTCTTTCATTAACTCAAATACCTAGGGAGAGGCAGAGCAGAAATAGAAAAAAAAATGCTGGGCAATCCAATGAGGTTCAGCTGGTGGGCCCCAGATCTGCAGCTCCTAATCTGATGCTCCCTTACCTTCACTCACTCAGGCCCGCCTCTCTCCTTCCGTTTCCTGGTGAGGCTGTAGCATTTACGAGATACAAAGGCTGACATATGGGCAACCTGGATTCATAGCAGTTGCCCTTCAGTCTCCAAGGAGCCATGATATGCTTGCTGATGGGTAGTGGCTCTGTGGCAGGTAGGGGCCCAGGCTGAGTAAAGGAGAACCACAGGCAATTCTTCTGGGAAGCAAAAAAACACTAGCTTCAATGAGCCACCACTCATTAGGGAAAGACTTGGCATCAGGAGTTAAGAGATCTGGCTCAGCTCTAGTATCACAGTTGAGCACATGAGAGAACTAGAGAAAATCAGTGTTTCCCCCTCTTTACCACATTTACCCTACATGCTCAAAGACTAGTAGAAAGTACAATGAATAATGGCTGTAAAAGAAACTGAAGGCACCTGCCACCGACATTCTGGTTTGGTTGACATAATTTCTGTTCCTTGGTGGTATGGGATTAAGCCCAGCACAGTCTTGCAATTACCTGGTCACTTTAGTGTTCATGAAGCACTGCTGCAAAGTGTCTGCCAACCTCTGGTGCACCAAAGAGTAGCGAATGAAAGCTCTGCCTTTTCCCAGAGATGTTCGGAGCTGAAAACAAATTACATCGAGATAAACACCTGCCTCATGGAGGATTAGCAAAAGGCCATGTATAGGACAGAACATGCCATCCGGCGCTACTCTGACACTGGCAGCCCTTATACCCATCAAAGGACACAAAACATCTGGCACTGTCACTCTAGGTTGAAACCTGAAGTGGGTGGGCTTATCTCAGGCCTCTATCTGAGAACCCTCTGCAAACATGAGAAGATATATGAATGAGAATCAAACACCTGTACATTGAATGGAGTCACTCTTGCTCTTCTTCCTACTAGAATCTCTGAGTCAGACAGGAAACTCCCTGATTTAATTTGGAGTAAGGTGTGAAACCTGGACGTAACTGAATGGCTTCTCACATAGAAGCTACAGGAAGAAGGGATAGTAAACTTGGTTGGTGCTGGGCCCAAATTACTAGGGGGTAGGGAGAGAGTTGGAACATGTGTAGAATGGGGACGAGCAGAAAGAGTGGAGTTGTGCAAAGGTTTTGCCAGATGTATAACAGTCTCCTTTGTCTCCATAAAACCACCAAACCCCCATGTATCTGTTCATGCTTTCCTAATTGGGCTGGTTTCTTTTCAGATAAGCCAACTCATTGCATTTAGTCAATGTGCTATGGATGAGAATAGGGCTTTTCAGGAAATCTTGTCACCTGGAAGTAAATGTCATAGAAAATGTAGCCCAGATGTCTACAACTCTACAATGATGATTATGACAAAACTATTTAAAAGCATAAAGGGATCCATCTGAGGTTTAGTCATTTACAGCATACTTACAGTAAGCTGGGTGGACTCTGTAATGAGGCTGCAATATAGCGCCTTACTAGCTGTGGGCACATGGCAGCCAAGACAAGTGGATTAAAGGGAACTGCAATAGAGGACACTTGAGACTGGTTTGAAAATTAAGATTCATAATCTTAATATATTAGTCCCAGAAGCAGTCAGGCATTCAAAATACACTGAATCTACCCTAGGTATCTACTGGCACAAGCTCTGGATCTGAGTAGAGAAGGCAGGGCCAACACTCTCTTAGCCCCTTAAAGGTCAGAATGTGGTAGGAGAGGGATGACAGTAGTTTTGTCAAAAAAGAGTCTTACTATTAAGATGCCCTGGAATGAGACAGGAAGTAAGTGGCATGCCACCAAGGCACCAATTATGCTGTAAACATCCCAGTAGCAGTTCACACCTTTAACTCAGATATTTCTTACTTTGAGTCATTCTTACTGATGACTCAGAGAAATAATATAATACAAGGTGATTTTAAAAGACGTGAAACCTCATGAACTATGGAAGCCATAAGACATTTCTCCATGCATAGTCACAACGGTTGAAATGGAGGTGGGCAGAAGACTGATTTGATATAAAGCACTACAGTATGCTTACAAATAGTTATCTCAAGAGATGCACAAACACTTTCTCCTCTGATGAATGAGGTGAGAACAAAGTGCTCAGTGGGGACAACAGGGACATCTGAGCAGCCAAGAAAAGCTAGGCAAGGTACCCATCGACATACCCTAAAACTGGAGTAATAGTGGAATTTAATCAGACCTCTGCCCACAAAACCACTCTTTTTTTTTATATAATTTATTTTTATTTTATGTTCATTGGTATTTCACATGCATGTATGACTGTGTGAGGGTGTCAGAAGGCCTGGAACTGGAGTCATAGACAGTTGTGAGCTGCCATGTGGGTGCTGGCAATTGAACCCGGGTCCTCTGGAAGAGCAGCCAGTGCTCTCAACCATCTGAGCCATCTTTCTAGCCCCCCAAAACCACTCTTGTCTGCAAGCTCTAAGAGCAGGAGCGAGTCCTTATTCCTCCTACATGACAGTAAAACTTCTTAATGGTAACATTTGAGCTCATTAGCTGAACAAATGATAATATATAAAGGGAGCTAGCTGCATACTTTAAAGGGATTTGTAAATGTCTTTCAGGAAAAGAAATATTTCCTTTGTACTACAAATGAAAGTAACTACATATCTCCTTTAAAAATGTTTTAGCATCACCCTTTACAATAGCCACAAATAATAAATATCTCAGGATAACACCAACTAAACAAGTGAAGGACCTGTTTGATAAGAACTTTAAATCTCTAAAAAAAGAAATTGAAGAAGATATCAGAAAATGGAAGGATCTCCCACGCTCATGATAGGTAGGATTAACATAGTAAAAAATGGCAATCTTACCAAAAGCAATCTACAGATTCAATGCAATCCCCATCAAAATCCCAACACAATTCTTCACAGACTTGAAAGAAAAATACTCATTTTCATATGGAAAAACAAAAGACCCAGGATAGCTAAAAGAATCCTGTATAATAAAGCAACCTCTGGAGGCATCACCATCCCTGACCTCAAGCTCTACTATAGAGCTATAGTAATAAAAACAGCTTGGTACTGGCATAAAAACCGACATACAGACCAATGGAATAGAATTGAAGACCCTGACATTAATCCACACATATACAAACACCTGATTTTTGACAAAGAAACCAAAACTATACAATGGAAAAAAGAAAGCATCTTCAACAAATGGTGCTGGCATAACTGGATATTAATATGTAAAAGATTACAAATAGATCCACATCTGTCCTCACGCACAAAACTCAAGTCCAAGTGGATCAAAGACCTCAACATAAATCCAGTTACACTAAACTTAATAGAAGAGAAAGTAGGGAGTACTCTTGAATGCATTGGCACAGGAGACCACTTCCTAAATATAACACCAGCAGCACAGACACTGAGCACAACAATTAATAAATGGGACCTCTTGAAACTGAGAAGTTTTTGTAGGGTAAAAGACACAGTCAATAAGACAAAAAGACAGCCAACAGAATGGGAAAAGACCTTCACCAACCCCATATCTCACAGAGGACTGATCTTCAAAGTATATAAAGAACTCAAGAAACTAGACATCAAAATACTGAACAATCCAATTAAAAAATGGGCTAAACGGCTAAACAGAGAATTCTCAAAAGAAGAATCACAAATGGCTGAAAGACATTTAAAGAAATGCTCAACATCCTTAATCATCAGAGAAATGCAAATCAGAATGACTCTGAGATACCACCTTACACCTGTCAGAATGGCCATGATCAAAAACACTAATGACAGCCTATGTTGGAGAGGATGCAGAGCAAAGGGAACACTCCTCCACTGTTGGTGGGAATGCAAACTTGTACAAACACTGTGGAAATCAGTATGGCGGTTTCTCAGAAAATTGGGAATCGATCTACCTCAAGACCCAGCCATACCACTCTTGGGCATATACCCAAGGAACGCTCAATCATACCACAAAGATACATGCTCAACAATGTTCATAGCAGCACTATTCGTAATAGCCAGAACCTGGAAACAACCTAGATGCCCATCAACTGAAGAATGGATTTAAAAAATGTGGTACATATACACAATGGAGTATTACACAGCAGAGAAAAACAATGACAGCATGAAATTTGCAGGCAAATGGATGGAACTAGAAAATATCATCCTGAGTGAGGTAACCCAAACCTAGAAGGACAAACATGGTATGTACTCACTCATAAGTGGATACTAGATATAAAGCAAAGAACAAGCAGACTGCAGCCCACAGAACCAGGGAGGCTATATAGCAGGGGGGACACTAGGATGACTGTGGCTTATAATAAGTTTTGGTTTTACTCAATTACTGGGCAAGCCTCAATGAAACATTTCACTATCACCATTAGAATAAGAATTTATACTGTATCAAGCTGATAATAGAAAAATAAATAAATAAATAAATAAATAAAAATTAAAGAAAAAAAAAAAAGAAGCTGAAGCCATAGGCCATACAGTTTGTAATTTAAAAAAAAAAAAGTGTTTTATATCATAGGTCAGCTTTCACTTCTCAATTCCCGGTTTTCTTAGCATCCCATATACACCACGTTAAAAAGGCACACAACAGCAGCACAACAGGACAGGAGACCTGCAAGGAACATGGGTTGCTTCTGTTTTAAACCAGACTACTGTGCCATGAGCCTAGAGCAGAGCTGGCCTCCACATGCTTCAGGGAAACACAGTCCCAGAAGAGCCCATTTTGAGCCTCTAGAAGTGGCTTACTAGCATGCTCACATAGATTAGCCCAAATGGCTATCTCCTTTCCAAAAGGCCCTGAGGATTCCTAGAAATGCTATGACCCATTAAATTCTAGTCACACTTGAAGACCCAAAGAACACCCGAGTACTAGGGTAACTGAATAGAAGTTTTCCCACCTAGTAACATTCCAAGACAGAGAACAGAGCTTTCAACCATAGTTAAACAACTGGGCCCCATGGGAAATCACCTACAATGCCACTAAAACCTGGAGGAGTGCTGTGGGAAGGTCTGTATGTCAAATTACTCTGATTGGTCAATAAATAAAACACTGATTGGCCAGTGGCTAGGCAGGAAGTATAAGCGGGACTAACAGAGAGCAGAAAAGAAAGAACAGGAAGGTGGAAGGAGTCACTGCCAGCCGCCACCATGACAAACAGCATGTGAAGATGCCGGTAAGCCACGAACCACGTGGCAAGGTATAGATTTATGGAAATGGATTAATTTAAGCTATAAGAACAGTTAGCAAGAAGCCTGCCATGGCCATACAGTTTGTAAGCAATATAAGTAAATCTCTGTGTTTACTTGGTTGGGTCTGAGTGGCTGTGGGACTGGCGGGTGACAGAGATTTGTCCTGACTGTGGGCAAGGCAGGAAAACTCTAGCTACAGAGGAGCAAGCCAGAAGTCGGCACACAGCTTCCTTAACTTCTTTGAAGTCTATTTGCATGGCCTCAAAAGTTATGAATACATTATGAGGAGAGGAGAAAAACAGCTAAAAAGTAGACTGTTTTATAAAACACTTCATGATTCTAGGAATGAAGACTAACTTACTGTTAGACTTTACTTGTCCAAAGTCATACAATTGAAGGCTTCAGTGCTGGTACAATGGGTGAGGAATGGGAGAAGAGATTCCTGATACAGCATTACACACTGCTCTACATCATGAACTTGAGTTTCTTACCAATCTCACAAGACCAACTCACACCACAGTGACATTAAAGATATACACAGGACAAAAACTTCAGAACTGCCACCTTTCCTGACTTGCCCAGAGTCAGAGGATGCAGTTGGTAGAAATCACTGAGCCTTTGATGTTAGTGTTCTTAATACTGTTTCCATCTATAAGAAGAAACACCATGGTATGCCTGGAACACTATTGCTAGAACACCTAATACACTCTAATACTGTGGCCCTTGAGGCCAGCCAAAGAGCCTATGTGCTGATTTTAAAGTGTTTCTATACTTGTCAGAGATGCTGACAAGACAAAATGCACAAACTTTTCTAACCTTTCTTCAAATTTCCGGTTCACTTGTTCCCCATGTATATGTGCTTCACTTCTGGGTTGACTGGGATGATGAGAGAGGGAGAGAGTCATTGGGAATGGAGATGGGAGAAAGGTATGAGGGAAATCATCTGAGGTTTAGTCATTCACAAAATGGTGTGCTGAGCAGACTCTGCTATGGGCTTCAACACAGGACCTTCTAGTTTCTGGTGCAAAGGAGCCAAGATAAATGGATTAAAGGAACTGCACAGAGATCTCACAAAGAAAGAAGGGTGTGTAGGTGGTATGATATGTTTGTGTGTTTTTTTAGAAGTTTATAGTAAGTCAAAGCCAGGGCATTCAGCTCTTCCTGAACGAGGGCCCAACCAGATATAAGAAGTTACTTAGCAGCTCTGCATGATAAGAAATATCCTTGAGTCGGGTGGTGGTGGCGCACGCCTTTAATTCCAGCACGCAGGAGGCAGAGCCAGCTGGATCTCTGTGAGTTCAAGGCCAGCCTGGTCTACAGAGCGAGATTCAGGACAGGCACCAAAACCACACAGAGAAACCCTGTCTTGAAAAACCAAAAAAAAAAAAAAAAAAAAAAAAAGAAGAAGAAGAAGGAAAAAAAAGAACATCCTTGAGATTCTTACTCTCCTCACTTCAAATCTAAGTTTCCTGAGCAAACTGCTGAAAAAGTAGCCTAGAAACTCTAAAAATTTTTCTGGTTTATTTATTTATTTATTCATTCATTTTGTGTGTGTGTGTGTGTGTGTGTGTGTGTGTGTGTGTGTGTGTGTATACATGCCAGGCCATGTATATGTCATGGCACATGTAGGGAGGTTAACCTGCAGGAGTCTGTTCTTTCTTTCAACCATGTGAGTTCTAGGGATGAAACTTTGGTCATCAGGCATGATGGCCAATGTCTTTACCTAATTGTTGTGCAAGCCTGTTAATATTCTGACCTGCCCCTTTGAAATCCTGCCCCTTTGAAATCCCGTCCCTTGGGGCTGCCCTGCCTCCTGATGTAGAAGCCTCTTTTTAAGGAAAAACTCTGCCCCTTCCTCTCTCTCTTTCGCTTTTCCTCCCACAAGGTGTGCACCCCTCGAACTCCCTCTTTCTCGCTGTCTCTCTCTTTTCTAACTTTCTCTTCATCTCTCTATTAGAATAAACTATGTGCATACAGCGTCTGGGTTGTGAATTGCTGGCTGCTGCCAGGGCCATAACTGCATGGCGTACATCTGCCCAGCCTGCCGATGCATCTGCGCAGCATGCCAGCATGGTTCCCAGCATGAGTGGAATACCCTTTCCCACATGTGAATAATTCATAACAAAGCCCCCCGAATTAGCAACTAAAGAAAATGATTTTTTTTTTTTTTAAAGAGGGAGGCAGTGTTACACACTTCCAAAGAGCACCATGAACAGAGACTTTCCAGTGTGGATAGCCTAGTTGGGAAGTAACATTTAGAACTCTGACCATTTCTGCTTAGTCTAAACTCAGGTAGTTTCCATGAGCTTGAATCATATAATAGGTGCCCAATGTGCCTGGACTGGATTTCTTGGGTTCTTGGTCACCCATAGACTTCATGCTATATCTAGCTATTTGTAGAAGAGGCGTTCACAAAGAAACTTTAGGCAGGCCAATGGAAGACAGGTGGTCCTTCCCTTCATGGCTTGGCTTACCTCAGAGATGGACCTGACAAATCGGATCCCATCATTTGCTCCTTTCACCTTGGCTAGGCACGCACAGAAGTAATCCCAATAGTCCTTCTTGTTACCCAGGAGGCTAGCCTTCTCCTTCTGATCAAACTGAGCAAAGAAAGGAACAGAGAGGAAGTCTGAGCCCACTGTTGTTCATGCTCCATTAACACAATAAACATTACTAGCTTCCTGGGGACAGGCACTGAGGGAGGCCTCTTGCTGTTCTTACTTTAACTTATTGGCAAACCCGAGTATCTTAATCTCAAAACAAGAGTGTTTTAATTCACAAACTTTTAGATGTGAAACTGAGGCTAATAAATACCAGTTCAAGGTCATATTAACTAGTAAGATTTAGGAATAATAGTTATCATAAAAGATCTATCTCTTGGTACTTGCCTAGCATATACAAAGCCTGAGTTGTAGTTCTAGTATAGCAAACTAGAGTGACTGACTGATAGAAAAAGAAAAGAAGGAAGGTAGAAAGGAGGATGAAAGGAAGGCAAGAATGATAAAAGGAAAGTGATAAAAAGAAAAAAAGAAGAAGAGAAAGATTTATTTTAAGGGTTACTACCATAGTTTGGTGGAAAACCTCCAATGTGATAAGGAAATTCAAGTGAAGAGTCTTATGTCAACATTCAGAGTATTAACTGTGCTGTAACTTAGGGAACTGAGGTAATGACATTTTATCCATTACTCAACTCTCAAGAGTTAATACTATGTTAAAATACATGAAAAATTCAAATGAATGTCAGTATTGAGTACTTTCACATTCAAAACCAAAATGGGCTTAACTGGAAAAGGTAAAAAAACAAAACAAAACAAAACAAAAAACCCAAACAAACAAAGCAAACCCTCATAACCACCTGGTGTCAAAGAACCAGCTGGAGGCATAAGGTAAGTCCTTCCATGCCTGTCTTTATTTCTAGCAGCTCTCTCACCCTCTGTTCTCTGGTGGGATGTGATACTGTAAAAAGTATGGTAGGTATCTTTCTATACCATCTAGAGAATTTCTCCCTGGTTATGGAACAAGATTCAAATGTGCTATTTTCAAATCTAGGCAACACAAAACAAAACCCAGGAGAACAGTAATGCCTCATATAATTGTGGTAAAATGACTGCAGGTCCATTTCTTTCCTGCCTATTTCAAAAGTATGTGATTCCTAAATCAGCAGAGTTGTCTGAGTCAAATTAAGAAGACACAAAAGTTACACCATTAAAATGTTAAAATAATTGTTTGCTTGACTAACCCTGATTTATAAATAGCCATATACACAGTAACCATGTGCAAGGCTCTGAAATTGGCCTTGATGATCTTCCAGAGTCTGCTTTCTCGGAAACCACCTTTATACCTGGCTTGTGTACATATAGTGTGTCTGTAAGGGTGAGACACCAAACTACAGGGTTCAACAAGTTCTCAAAGGTTATAAGTAACTACCCTGCCCTACAGTTAAGAGCTTTGTTGGACAGGCCTGTGACTTGCCTTAAGATGGCTTAAATCTTAGAGGAATGTTTTCAGTTCCCAGAACATCCTGACTCATAAGGGAGGACTGAGCTCTTGGGACTGTTCTGACTCTTAGTCTTACCACAAGGGCTTGATTGTTCCATTGTGCTTTCTGAACCACATCCTGGAAACTGATAAAAGTCACTCAAATGGGGAACAAGAGACAACTGTGACAAAACCAACACACAACAGGAGCCACTTACTTGCAGAAGATACTCAAGCTTATAAGAAAACTTGTGTAAGCTGGTGCTGTCATCTGTGATTGGTTCTCCTCCTTCCTTAAATTCATTGCTTAGTTCTGTCACTGCATCTTTAAGACAAAAACAGGAACATAGGACTAGAGAGACATATCTGTCTATTTTACATTTTAACAGCCCTTAAATTAGCATGCATCTTAGATGTACTGAAAAGTAAGTCTGAGAAAGCAGAAATAACAACAGGAAGCACAAGGATAAGTGGTCAGTGATGGTCACCTTAGAAACACACATGACTTGTAAATATTCAAGTGATATAACTTCAGTTAGGAGAGTGAAAATGTACTAAGATCCCATAGACACTGCAACAGCTTGCTGACTGGGCACACTTTTTAAAATTCATCCCTGTGGATCCACCATCAAGCTAGCACTATGTATACACAGCCAGTCAACAAATAGTTACTATGTGGATTAATCATGCAGTGTCACAAAACAAAACACCCAATACTGGGTATTCACAAAGTAAAAATATTTATTTAACATTTTAGCAGCCCTGGAATTAAGATTCATGTTAGATGTGTTGAAAAATAAGGCAATACTTTCTCTGCAAGGGTGTGTTAAACAAGAAACACACCTAAAAACAAGGCATCAATTTTGGAGGCCCCAAATGGTGGTCTCTGGTATTTAATAGTGTGAAGTTCCCTTTTATAATTTGTCCCCACAGGAATTAAACCATACCTAAAAGACGACTCTGTGAAACCAGCATTGAGTTCTTTTCAGGGTGGTCATGACCCAATCACCTGTCACTAGACTCTAAAGAGGTTCCATTTCTTTCCAACAGTGGGAGCCAAGCTTCTAGCACAAACCATATCGTTCACTTACAACCCTATCAGCACAGGTTGAATACAGGTTTCAGAGCATCAGTAAGTACAAGTAACAGTAACAATGATAACAATATCTGTTTCTGTTAACTGGATGCTTAAGAGGGGTCAGACCTTCACATGTATTTTTCATTAATGGAGTATCTGCCTTATTTCAATAAGCCTGAAATGTTATATAATATGCACTCTAGTTTTAGCACTGAGAAAAGATGAAAAAATTAAATACGATATAGAATCCAAGAAATCTCTTATTATCACCCCCATTTTACATTTAAAGTATGTAGGGGCCAGAGACTCAGCTTAAGATCCTGTTGGCAAACAGCAGAGCTGAAGCAGACATTGGTCCCTTCACCTCTCCAGAGAACAGTTTGCTCCCCTTGTTTGTCGGTTGGGTTGGTGACAGGATGTAGGTTTCAAGACTACTGAATCAACTGTGAGATTTCTGTGAGGCTAATATAGATTCATAAGGCTTTCTTTGAAAATTAGCCACTGTGACATAGAGAAGACTATCTTGTGGTGAAACTTCTAAAGGCCAATGGCAAACACAGATTTGCCCAAACTGTCATTTATTTTCTCTATATGTCTGTATAGATTAAACAAAACAAAAAACACTAAACATTTTAGCTGAAAGTCTAATGTGGTCACGAGCTAAGACTGATGATGTATAACCCCAAGCTTTGTTCCGTACTGGTTCTGTGATAGTAAGAAAGGCAGATACTCCACTGTGTCTATTTTCTTCACTGCAAAAACAGTAGCAGCAACAGCATCTACCTCATAGGACCAAACAAGAAGATTCCATAGGTCACTATCGGTAACATGTATGGGCAGCAGTGTCTTATGTACATGAAACACCATACAAAATATGAGGCCCCAAAGCACTATAAAAAGCAAATCTGAGAAAACGGGTTAGACCTTGTGGGCTTTGGATCTCAGATGCAGACTGTGGACCGCACTAAAGGTATCCCAGACTAAAGGCTTTTACTATAAGATTTGTACTTGTTTGTCTAGTCTAAGCAGATAGGAACCTGGATTTCTAGGCTGTCAGGGAAGTGTCACTGTGACCTCTGCAGGCACAGCTCAGTGACAAATGTGCTGGCACTCCAGAGGATTATAAAAATCAAGCCAGGCAGAGTTGGGGGGTGAGAGTTCTACTAAAATCTGGTCCTTGGGAAGTCATCTAAAAGGGTAAAACTTGGACTCTGCAGTCCACAGAAATGCTGTTATTCTGTCAAGGTCTAGCTGTGGTTTTGTCTGTTTCCCTTTTCCTGCCTTTCTCCAATGGGGAAGGACTACAAACCCAAGTGACTCCCTCAGGAAGCCTGGAAGTAGTAGGCCTGGTACTAAAATGTATGGGACAATGGCCACCAGTGGCTAGGGGCTGGTGTGGGGAGAGGCAACATGAAACCTCCAAGTAAATCACCTGCCTTGGTGCTTGAAGACAGGAGAATGTTCCTCCCCCTAAAGTCAAGCTCACCGAAGTCCAACAAGGGGTGGGGGTGACTCCACCAAAGGCAACTAGGCAGCCTAAAGCACAAAGAGCTGAAACTAGCCCCAGTCCTCTCACTGGTATTTGATTTTGTTCACAAACTAGCTGTGTTGCTATGAGAGGAGTATAAAGTAAGCCCTCCCATTGCACAGAGGCTGGCTATCTGAGAACCAAATATTTTAATATGATGCATACTATGTGTGAACGAAGAGGAAAGGGCTGAATTCTGATAATCAACAGCCAGGGCACAGGCCCAAGTTCCTCAAAACCAAGCCCAATTCACCAGCCACTCAAGCAGACCTTGTAGATCACGGATGATCCTCTGGAGCTGGGTCTCAGCGCTGTTAGAAGCCATGGTGTCCCCCTTTCTGGGATGTGTAGGTCCAAGACAGACTATCACTTCAGTGCTGTGTGGCTGCCAGTCAGCAGTGGTCAGACTTCATGGTGACACCTGTACAGGGAAGAGACCAACCACAGTTTAAAGAATGTAGAGGACCTCCACTCTAGGCCCTTTCCTTGAAGAGATGGATTGACCTTTTCTGTGTGAATCTTGTTAGCAGGTACTCTCAAGTTTGCTTCTGAAGTGCTTATACTCTGACACTATGACATGCTTCTAAACTGTTCTTTGGTTTGTCAACTTGACACAAGATACGTTTTGTTTAGTTTTGTTTGTCAACTTGAAACAGCTAAAGTTATCAAAGAGGGAACCACAAGTGAGAAAAATGCCTCTTATGATTGGCCTGTGGACAAGCCTCTAGAGCATTTCCTTATTTAGTGATTGATGTGGGAAGGCCCAGCCCATTGTAGTTGGTGCCACCATTGGGCAGGTGGTCCTGGATGGTGTAAGAAAGCAGGCTGAGCAAGTCATGAGGAACATTTCAGTCAGCAGCACTCTTCCATGACTTCTACTCCAGTTCCTGCCTTGGTGTCCCTCAGTAATGGGAATGTGACTGGAGAGTTTTAAGATAAAATATACTCTTTTTTTCCCCAAGCTGCTTTTGGTCAGTCTTTATCACAGTAATAGAAACCCTAACTAAAATACAGACTTAGCAAGAAGCAAGATCAACTTAATAGCAATAATTGGTTATTTCTGAGCTGCCCATCCTGTCTCTTAGGACAGAAGTGCCTCATATTTCATCCTCAGAAAAGTCTTCAGTGACTCCCTTACCGTTTTTCCACAGAGGTCAAACCTGCTTATTTCAAATTTTGACATCCCTAAACCTTGAGGAGCCAGCTCTGTTCAGAGCCACTTTTCTCATATTCCTTTCAAAGGAACAGTCAGAAATTTCTAGTTAGGCAGTGTTGGGGGTTGGGGGTGGGGGCAAGAGGCAGGGGATACATACCCTGCTTCTGACAGGGACAGCATGGCCTGTCTAGTAGAAAGTGGCTCCTCCATTGTCAGTGGTTTGAGCCTCTTCTGCCCCGTGTTCTGCTAAACCCGAGGGTGAAAATACTCCTTGACCTGCCACCCAGGAGCCTACATAGCCCTCCCTCCAGCCCAGGATAAAGTACTATTTTAAGCTCAGTCATAGTTTTCTCCAGCTTGGAGAGTCCCCTACTTGGGCAGCTGTTAATGTCATTTAAGGACACAGTAGTGTCTGAAGACCAACAAAAAGGAATGTGAGCACCTGGAAGGGAGTTATGACTATGCATTTGGACTCAAGACCTTTCAGATGCTTTAATTTACCCTTTAAGTATCTTGTGTGAAGGTGCAATGTCTACTATAAGGACAGTAGCAGCCACATTACTGACAGCCTGCTCAGGGCTCTGGTCTATTTTACAGAGAGCACTTACTTTTCACAATCATCATGGTAAGGTAAACACCTTCCTGTTTACAAAGGAAAATCTGATGTTCTGTAACCTAAGGCCCAAGGTCAATGAGTAGAGCTGACTTGATTACTGTTCTATGTGATTTCAAACCTGGGGTTTTCCCAGTAAATCCTGCTGAACCTTTAGGACAGCATAATCATCACTACAGAAAATGACTTAACTCTTCTACTGGCTCCTAGGAACTACCTTCAACTTCAGTGGTTCCCAATAACATGCCACACTGAGTCTATCTAACATGTGCCAGCTCTTACTCATTCAGTGCTGGGCTTCCTTCTAGCTTCAGGAGATGGGACAAGGAAGCCCTGGAAAGGAAATGGCCTTAGCCATACACAACTCCAAATATTTATAAGCATTTTAGTGACCAGTCAGGTGACTGGTCAGGTCAGCATAGGCTTGTCTATTTTTAACTCACAAGCCAACACAGTTGTGACTCAGTGAAAACATAGAGGACTTCTCAAGCCCAGGAAAAAAGAGCCAGGCACTTAGCTAGACCACAGTCCCACTAATGCATGACACAGAACTTCACAGAGTCAAGGTTCAGGAGTTCTTGAACCACTCTATAAAGGCCCCCAACAAATACTGGTACCATTCATCAAGTATAATAGACTGGGGACAGGAGTGGTTTATGAGAAGCTAGCTTCTCATCCCAGTGTTTCTCCTAGGTTACATGCTGAACACAGAGACCAGGTAGAGTTTAGTCATAGCTCTAGAGAGCGCCAAAGCCTATGCTCAGTTAACCTTTTTTTTCCCCTTAATTAAAAAAATATTTATTTATTTATTTATTTATTTTATGTACACAAGTGCTCTATCTGCATGCATGCCTGCACCCCAGAAAAGGGCATCTGATCTCACTACATATAGTTGTGTGCCACCATGTGGTTGCTGGGAATTGAACTCAGGACCTCTGGAAAAACAGCCAATGCTCTTAACCACCGAGCCATCTCTTCAGCCCCTAGCCTCTTCACACAAGGCCCAGGCAGACAGTCTCTGTCTTAGTTTGCTTTCTATTACTGAGATAAAACACCATGATCAAGCTGGGTGGTGGTGGCTCATGCCTTTAATCCCAGCCTTCAGAAGGTAGAGGCAGGTGGATCTCTGAGTTCAAGGCCAGTCTGGTCTGTAGAGCAAGTTCCATGACAGCTAGGGCTACACAGAGAAACCCTGTCTTGAAAAACCAAAAGCCAAACCAAATCAAAACAAAAACCCCTTGATGATTAAAAGCAATTTGAGGAGAAAAAGGTTTATTTCAGTTTACAGTTATAGTCAGTCATGAAAGGAAGTCAGGGCAGGAACATGTGACAGAAACCCAGAGGCAGGAACTGAAGGAGAGGTCATAGAGGCACACTGCTTACTAGCTTGTTCTTCATGGCTTACTTAGCCTGCTTTCTTATTCAAGCCAAGACCATCTGCCCAAGGGAGGTACTGCCTGCAGTAGGCTGGGCCCTTCCCACAGCATTCATTAAGAAAATGCCCCCAAAACCTGCCTCTGGGCCAATCTGATGTCTCTATTAAAGTTCCTTCTCCCCATATAACCCTGGCTTGTGTCAAGCTGACAAAACAAACAAACAAACAAACAAACATGAAATCTAACCAGTACAGCCCCTATTGGTAAGGTAGGAATGACTCTGTATCATCACTATCTACATGTGGCCCTATCATCACCCTTTATTAGATGTTTTGTGTAGGCAGAGAGGCTCATAAGGTACAGTCCAGCTTTGCTGAAGCTGAGCAACATGCTGGCTAGTTTTATGTAATTTGATACAAGTTAACCTCATCTGAGAGGAGGGAGTCTCAATTAAGAAAATGCTTCCATACAAGCCTGTAGGACATTTCCTTAATTAGTGACTGATGTGAGATGGTCCAGCTCATTGTGGGTGGGGCTACCCATGAATTACTAGTCCTGGGTTCTATAGGAAAACTGTCGAGCAAGTCAAGAGGAGCAAGACAGTAAGCAGCACTTCTCCATTGCTTCTGCATAATTTCCTGCCTTCAGCTTCTTGCTCTGCTGGAGAGTTCCTGTCCTGACTTCCCTCAATGATGAACAGTGATGTGGAAGAATAAGTCAAATAAACCCTTTCCTCCCCAAGTTGCTTTTGGTGATGGTATTTCATTATAGCAATACTAATCCTAACTAAGACAGAAACTGATACCAGAAGTGGGGTTATTGTTGTGCCCATGCTGTTTTGGAGAAGATTGTGGAAGAACTTTGGAACTTTGGGCTAAAAAAGCCATTGAGTGTTGAGACTTCAGTGGGCTGTTCTGTAGGCGCTTGGAAGACAACATTGAGAACAATGCTGATGATAGAGGCCTGGTGAGAGTTCCTTAAAGACTCTACTAATGCTGTTTGCTATTTTGGACTAAGAACCTGTGGTTCTAGACAGCTGGGCTGAAGAATTGACTGTGATTAACAAGAGATCAGAAACACTAAAGTGAAACCTTTGCTTTGCTGGGACAATGGATGCTGGTCAGTTGAGGCTGAAGAATCAGCTGTGATTAAGAGAGACCAACATCATCAAGGTGAAGTCCTCTAGAAAGTGTTTCCTCAGGGTCAGCAGACAGAAACTGTGTTCCAGGAGAGGCCAAGGTTCTACCTCATGCTGGTGCTGAACTTAGCTGTGTAAGAGTCACCCAAGTGGTATAGGCTGAAGACATGAAAGGGTCATAGAGAGTAGCTGAGGCTTGGCTCTATGTGGCAGGGCTGCAGTCCCTGAAGAGAGCACAGGAGAGGCTACTGGTCAAAGTATAGCTCAGCTGCAACAAGAGACCCAAGCATTTTGGATATGCCAATACCATTGGTTGACTGCCAAGTACAGCAACAGCCATGGAATGGAGTCTGCCTGAGCTTAGGAGACAAGCTATGTGTGCTGAAGAGAGTGGAACAGAAGTGACCCAGGCCCTGTGGAGGAGCCCAGAAGACTGTGAGTGGATTCCAGACCTTGGACACTGAGTTATTTACAAAGTTGGAGTTTGGCTTTGCTTTGTTTAGATTTTGACTATGCTCTGGTTCGTTGCTCTTGAGGTAAGAAAGTATCTAACTTATTTTTGATTTTATAGGAGTCTGCAGTTGGGAAACTTCAATTTTTTTTTAGAGACAATTTTTTTAAAGTATTGGCATTTGTAAGACTATTAGACTTCTTAAGTTTGTAAAATGTTTTATGTTGTGATGTTAATATTAATGTGTGACCATGGGGATGAACAAGAAAGGAAAGGTTGTAGCTTAACAATGATGTGTTTGTGTGTCAAGCTGACAAGGGGTCAATTATGCTGGCTAGTTTTATGTCAACCTGACACAAACTATAGTCATCTGAGAAGAGAGAACCTCAATTGAGAAAATGCCTTCATAAGATCAGGTTGTAGGCAAGTTTGTAGGTTATTTTTTTAAATTAGTGATTGATGTGGGAGGGCCTCAACCATTGTGGATGGGGCCACTTATGGGCTGGGGTTTTAGGTTCTAAAAGAAAACAGGGTGAGCAAGCCATGAGGAGCAAACCAATAAGCAGTAGCCCTCTGTGGCCTCTGCATCAGCTCTAGCTTCCTGCCCTGTTTGAGTTCCTGCCATGATTTCCTTCAGTAATGGACTATGATGTGGAAGTATAAGCCAAATAAACTCTTTCTTCCTCAAGTGGCTTTTGGTCATGGTGAAATATTATAGCAACAGTAACTATCTAAGAAGCTATCTATCAAGGAGAACAAGAGAAAAACATCTGGTATCCAGATAGAATACAAGTGGCCCACGCGGGGCTATAGATAACAACTCCTAGGTACTTGGCAATAAAGAGAAATGAGTCATAGAAATTACAACCAGGCATTGAGCCTTCAAGGTGTTGTTCTGAGTTTAAAGAAACCCCTGGAAAGGTTATATATTTTATGCTTATGTTAATACAATGTTTTTTTCAAAGAGAAACCAGAATACTTGTTGCAGAAAATGGGGAACAGATGGGTATAACTGCAAAAGGGCATGTGGTAGTAGAGGAAATGGAACAACTATGCTCTGTATCTTGTTTATGGTGGCATGTGTCAAAATTCACACAATGAACTGGACTTGGTAGTACAACCATAATCCTAGCAATTGAGAGGCTGAAACAAGAGGACTGCTGTGAGTTCAAATCTAGCCTGTTCTATATAAACAGCTGGGATATGTAGTAAGACTCTATCTCAAAACAAAAACCAGAGGGCTAGGGTTGTAGCCCTACTGGTAGTGCTTGCCTAGGGATACTCAAAGCATGGGTTCAAGCCCCAGTACTCAAAAACCAAAAACAAAACAAAAACAACAAAAATAACCAAAATCCCTAAACAACAACAAATCAGAAAAAAAAAAAACAAACACAAACCCCAATGATAATAAATAAAAACTCACCTAACTGTGAATTATATTTCCCCTCAAAGAAGAAGTGTGGTAATTTTTTTAAACATGATGGGGGCTCACAAAGGGACAATTTACTTCTGTATGCTAAAAGGAAAGAGTGATAGATTCCCTGTGATGACCACTGAGTTGCCAGGATGTCCCTGAAAAGAAGCAGGTAGAAGAGAGGAGGTATAGTGAAGATGAAGTCTACAGCTTTCCTGCACTACTCATTCCATTGTTACCAACCTAGGGCATGTGACTTCCAGATGCAATCATGAAGGAAGATGACTGCACCCTTAATCCATGAAGCCCATGGCTGTATGCACAGGCAACATAAGTGTTAAAAAGAGGCTGAGGTGCATGCTCCTGGGGGAGGGGAGCTTGGGAAAGAGGTTAGAACAAGCAACTGTAGCTAACATCCAGGCTGGGGATGGGAGCATGTGTGTATCATACAACCCAGTGAATTTTCTAGATTCTAGCTATTTGGAATCTGGCCTTAAGGAAAAGATGTATGCCAATTAAACCAAGATCTTGGCACAAGGAAGCTGGATACATACAAAAATGGATTCTTTTATGATTTTGTAGCTGAGCTCCCAGCATTCAAGAGGCAGAGATAAGTATATTTCTGTGAGTTAGAATCAAACCTAGTCTACATAGGGAATTCCAGGCCATCCAGGGCTACATAGTGAGACCCAGTTTTATTTTATTTATTTATTTAGGTTTTTTTTTTTTTTTTTTTTTGAGACAGTGTTTCTCTGTGTAGTTTTGGTGCCTGTCCTGGATTTCACTCTGTAGACCAGGCTGGCCTTGAACTCACAGAAATCCGCCTGGCTCTGCCTTCCAAGTGCTGGGATTAAAGGCATGCACCACGACTGCCCAGCTGAGGCCTAGTCTTAAACACACACACACACACACACACACACACACACACACACACACACACACACACACAAACCAACTAAATTTTGTGGTGCTTGAGAACTGCTGCTCGTTGTTCATGGCACAATAATATGTCCATGGCACTCTCTATGGGACCTTATTTTGGTTGTACTTGGCTGGTATCAAGTTCCCAGGTCACAGGGTGAACTGTTCCCCATTACTGATTTCACATGCTAATTTTCCAGAGTCTATGACAGTGGTTTTCAGCTTTCCTAATGCCACAACATTTTAATACCACTGGTTCTCAACCTTCCTAATGCTATGACCCTTTAATACAGTTCCTCATGTTGACCTCCAACCATAAAATTATTTTTGTTGCCACTTCATAACTGTAATTTTGCTACTGTTATGTATCATAATGTAAATATCTGTGTTTTCTGATGGTCTTAGGCAACTGCAGTGAAAGAGTCGTTTGACACCCTCCCCAAAGGGGTTTCGACCCATAGGTTAAGAACCATTGTTCCTGTTGTGGTGATCCCAACCATAAAATTATCACATTGTTACTTCATAATTGTAATTTTGCTACTCTTATGAGTCATAATGTAAATATTTAATATGCAGAATATCTGACATATGACCCCTATGGGGGTTACAACCCACATGTTGAGAACCACTGGTCAATGAGCTTAAAACAACAACAACACAACAGGCTACACTCTGGGCAGTCACCTCAGTGACTCAGGAAGAACATCAAAACTCCCTGAGGAGAACATTGCTATCCCGACAATACTGTTTCCATGGAATTCCTTGAAATACTGTATCCTTGATCTGGAGACTTATTAACAAGGGAAGACACAGAAGGGGGCAATCTCCACACCATGGTCAACTTCCTTCTTGTGTCTCTACGCAACTTCTAGAATGATGAAGTCTGCTCTGATGTCTACAACTCTTGAGCAGACTGTTCCCCTAAATCAGAAAATACCAGAGCTTCCACACATGTAGCTATAGTCTTTCTTGTCAACAACTCAATATTATGTTTAAGCTTATCCAAATACTTTAAGCCATTCAACTTCCTGGCAAAGAAGAAAAGACTAAATATGTTGTTTAAAAAAATTATTACTTTTACCTAGGACCAAGTACTGAGTTTCTACTCATGACCAAGGTATTCTTTTAGAGGTGAAGGATGTTCTCTGATTCCCAAATTAACTCTACACTTGCCCAGATGCCCTACACATCACATACAGTATATTAAGTCCAAACTAAGAAACAAAGACACTCAGCCTAAAGCTTACTTACACCATTGTTCAAATGACTAGTATTCACAATGTTGCCTGCAAACTGGCTCAGGCATAAACAACACAGTGTCTGAGGAGCCACATCAGGAAGAATCATAAGGGGAGGCAGCTAGGATGTGGAAATCAACCTTGCTATGCTTTCCTAAGACAACAACTAAGAAGTGACCCAGAGAGAACAGGGTATATCTGGATTCCTCCCCAGTTCCAAACAAAGCGAAACAACTGTAAATTCCACTTTAATCAAAATAAATACATGATATCAAAAGGCAGATGGCCTTTCTGGAAGAGTAAATAGCCTTGACCTGGGTCAACACACCCAGCAGTGTATACCTGGTCACAAACAACAGAGATGGGTGCCTTTGATTGGTACTTTTTACCTTAGACCAGGAAGTCCCATTGGCTTGAACTGGTAACTGTTGCTGAACAGGCAGGCCACACTCACTAGAATTTCACTAAGAAATTCTACCCTATGGTACTCCGTAGGGACTTCCAGAGCCTAGCACAGAGGCAGGCATTTCAGCCCATGTGAACAAAGGCTCATTAGGTGATCCAACTCCTTGGACCTATAATTAAAGTACTTCCAAGCTGCATGTCTGGGTCATCTTTCTGAACCCTCCCTCTTCCAATTATCTTTTAAAGGGAATGAGGATTTATGACATTGCCATTGTTCCTTGAACCTTCTCTTGGCTCCTTCCCTCTCAACAATTATGAGGTTCCTTAGTCATTTCCCTAGATCACAAACCAACCAACCACAATTTGGCCCATGGATTCAGAACAGGGTAAGAAAGATCTGAGCCCAATGCAGTTGCCCTGAACTTGAGAGAATCCACATGTCTTGTTTACTTTTAGTGCATTGGAGTATTTGCCTGCACATATGTCTGTAGGAGGGTGCCAGATCCCTTAGAATTGGTGTTACAGACAGCTGTGAGCTGCCATGTGAGTGCTGGGAATTGAACCTGGGTACTTTGGGAGAGCAGCCAGTGCTCTTAACTGCTGAGCCATCTCTCTAGTTCCTCTAGGTGTCTTTTAAAGAAAATAACAGTGGCTCCAAGGAAAAGGCTACATGTCTAACTTTGGGGCTGGAACCATAGTTCCACTGCTGGAAAGCCCAAAGAAAACATCTAGGAGGTAAAGATGAGGCATGTTTCCAGAACAACTACTTCAACAATGAACTGCCTCCAACAAAGATACATGCCACCAAGATGAGGAAATGGCAGATGGCAAAGGCATTACCTCCAGGGTCTTTGCTGGACCAGAATGTCAATGAGTCAGAGTAGTTGACTGTAATTTAAAAACTGAGTCTTTGATAGTATATGACACAGTCCCTCATAGTTACTTTCCTCATTGCTACTAGAAGACACTTCACCAAATCAACTTAAGGGAGGTTTTATTCTGGCTTACAATTCAAGTAGATATATTCCATTATAGCAAGAAAGGCATGGCAGTATGACCTGAAGGGCCAGTCAGCATTTAGAAAGCAAAGTGAACAAGAAGTGGGTACCTCAAGTTCTGCCTTAAGTAATCTACTTCCTCCAGTGAGGTTCCACCTCCCAAAGGATTCACAACCTTCCCAAACAGCCCTGTCAAGTAGGGGTTATGGGTTCAAACACCTGAGACTATGGGGGTACATTTCACATCCAAACCACAACAGCCACTAAGCATGGCCTTGAGGAAGCTTGAGTAACCTCTGGTGCTAAGAAGCTGATAGCCAGACAAAAGGTATTTTGGGCACCATTATAAAGGAAGAAGGTCTCATTCAGGAATAGGGATGTTTTAACTGTGAACAACAGTGGTGGTGAGGAGCCTTGGCTTCTAGGAATTTTGCATAATGGGAAAAACAGACATGTCTCCAATAAATTTATAAATGAGAAAAATCATTAGAGGCCTGATAAATACTTTGATGAAAACAAACTGTCCAGCACTCATTAGTCTAAGCCTTTGTTCCAGAGTCTCACATTCTCCTTCTATGGTTCTTGGTACTATTTATATCACAGTACTTTATCTGTTAATCATTATTCTTTGTACTTGTCCTAATAACTCCATTACTGTTCCTATTTCCCCAGTTCTTAGTACAGTTCAAGTATATGAAGAATCCTCAGTAAGTCACTTGCCAAATGAGTGAAACAGAATATAGATACTTAGTACATAAACCAAACACAACCTTGAGGAATTAAAATGTCAAAAAGTAAATAATAAAAATATTTCAAATATTTTTGGAAACATGGGCAAACTTTCAACCATTTGTCCTTATACGCAAGAATAAGTGTAGTCTTGATCTCTCATCAAGGGAACTTCTCTTTACAACAGATGGAGACCACTACAGAAAACCACAACCAATCAAAATGCAAAGTTGTAGAGCCCAGTCCTAACAGATACATCTTCAAAACAACTCCTGAACATAAGGCTCAGGGTACATTGTAGAAGAGGGGTGGAAAGATTATAAGAGGCAAGGGATCTGGGAGTATGCTGTGAGACTGTGTCTCCTAGTGATGTAGAAGCTACACCAACAGTTTTTCACCAATAGTCTAATCTGCCTAAATGTGAGCTGAAAAAGGACAACAAAAAACATGTCAAAGTGGACCAAGACCATGGGGCCTCAATTGTACACAAAGAACTACAGGCAACTAGAGAGTGCTGAGAATGGGAAACAGTCTTTCCCAGGGAAGAGCACAACAACTGGTTATTCAACATCAAGTGGTCAGCCCTGAGAACATTCTTATGAGTAATGTTATTCAAACTGAGCAGGTTATATTTAGGAACATATGCCATGTAACAACAATTATTGAAAAAAGAGGCCATGAATTTAAAATACAGCAAAGAGGGATATAGGAGAGAGTTTGGAGGGAGTATATGGAAGGGGAAAATGTTGTGATTATATTATAATCTCAAAATAAAATAAAAAATAGGGAAAATTCTATTTCTTCAATTTTAAAATGTTTCTTTATTGAACACAAATTATGTGCATAAATAATCTACCATGTAATTGTGGAGATTATATTGTCCTTATTGTGAGACTCTTCCAGAACTACTATTCCAAGAATGAGTGGAATAACGTAATTCAGAGATGGACGAGGAGTATGTCCTCTATCCTAGCCTGTATAAACAGACCTACAGTGTTCTGGGTTCTTAGGGGATTTCTCTAGGACCTGTTGTTCACATCTTAGTCTGGGACATAAGGTCCCATTTTCTTGGGTGACAGGACTGTTCACTAATCCTTTCTTAGCTGTGTTGGCCTGGACTATCCAGAGCCAAGGCTCTGGCTCCAGGTTTCAATGTTCTGTGTCCTTTATCAAGGCTGAGCTCTGCCTCATGCTCCCTAAACCTTCCCCCAACCAACTCCTCTAGTCTTTCTGGTCTTACTTTGGACAGAAAGAATTGTGCATCAGTTTGTTCTCTAATGTCTTCCTCAGAAATCATTACTTGATCCAGAACAATAATTAGTACACCCACCACTAGTCCCCAGTAACCTAACTTTCTTGTTAGGGGCAATGTTGTGTTTACTACCTGGTCTTAGGTTGAGTTATTAACCTCCATATCTTAGAACATGATTGTATTTGAAGACAGAGTCTTTAGTAAAAAGATATATGAGATTAAATGAAGTTTTGATGATAGGTCCTGATTCAATGTGATTTGTTTTTGTAAGGGGAACTATGAGCACACAAGACACTACAGATACATGAATATAGTGAGAGAGTGGCCAGATGCAAATGAAAAGAGGCCTCAGGACCAGGCAAGCCTTTATCTAGGACCTCAGAGATGTGGAAAAAGAAGTTTCTGTTACTTAAGCCTAATTTGTGGCATTTTGTCATGGTGGCCTAACAGGCAACACATTTCCCCAGAGCCATTTTCTATTCCCAGATGTGTGGATCTGACCATATCAACTAGGCAAACTGGGGTGGGGTGGTGTCTGGAGTCTAGGTTCTGGTGTGCCCCTGGGACATGACAGGAAAAGAATAAAACTAAGACCCAGGGTGGCAGAAGCTTGAGCTAGGAGCAATGGACACAACACTTTCCCTTAGCAGGAGTAGATGAGTTCTGTCAATTTGTACCTTGTTCAGACTTTTAGACTATTTATGTGAACTTTATTATTCAATGAAGAATGTGATGAAGATCACAGCATGGTTAGATGAGACTCAATGTACATTTAGCTTACTTGAAGTTATCTGACCACTTTCTATCTTGTTTTTCAGATGCCGTGTGTATATGGGGGGTGGTGAACCTTTATCTTCTTTCACATGAAGATTAAGAATTAAGATTAAGAAAGTAGGAAAGGGGAAGAACAGATGTTCTCAATGGCTAACTTTAGCTAAGATTTAAAGTATCTTCTCCATGTTCCTGACCAAGTCTTCAGTTGTCCTGGAAAAAACATCCAGGTCTAGCCGGTGTAATAGCACACACCTTTGATCCCAGCACTTGGGAGACTGAAGCAGGAGGATCTCTGTGAGTTCAAGATCAACCTGGTCTACAAAGCGAGTTCCACAACAGCTAAGGCTGTTACACAGAGAAACCCTGTCTCAAAAAAACCAAAACCAAAACACATCCAGGGATAGAGCTTCAGCAAATTCCTTACAGCTTCATTTCAACTGTCCATCTCTAGTTCAGCTGTCCAAACTTACACTAAATCTCTGTGGGAATTTTGCTCTTGGCCTAGCTCCAAGTACATGAAAACTTTGCTTGACGGTTCTTTTGGACCAAGTTTTTTGAATGCTAAGAAATCCCTGAATGTGATGTCCCCCCTCAGGCCAAAAGTGCAGTACCTCAGGCTACTGTATAGGCCAGCCCATAGGTACTGAAACTAAACTAGGCCACAGTATTGGTAATAAAACCACAGGTTCTCCTACACTTTCCCTCTGAACCACAATGTGCATATGTCCTTATCCCTACCACTGCGATCTGAACCAAATTAAAATGGCCCCTTGGTGCTTTTCAAATGCCAGAGAGCCTCATGAACAAAAAGACCATCGGTGGCCACTATAACCACCAGGCTAAGTGGTTCCAATGTTGGAGAATGGGAGTTGAATGAGCTAGGATAATATAGATACTTTAGTTAATTCTAGTGACTCATCAAAAAGTAATTAGAAAGTAGGTAGTATTTCTCCAAGTGTAGACCCACAGAAACATTCCAATTTCTACCCCATAGTAACTGCTCAAATTGAGGTTCAAATGCTGCTTGAGAGAAGCAGGAACACAATAGCCACCTAGGTGACCAGATGTCAACATGGCCACAGACAAATGTCCTCTGCTTATAGGTACCTCTGAATTTATAGGCTCTAGATACGACCCTTTCTGCTGCTAGGAATGCTTGCAGAGAATGTGACACCTAACTCTTGAGTTCTACCAGTGGTTTCCAACATAAGATCATAGATAGTCAACATACTTCCTCTATCTCAGGTTGATACACTCCAGTCTTGAGTTATCAATTATCTTGCTTTTGGAATCTCCAAAAATCAGAGGTAACCTACCATCCAATCCTCCCCTATAAAGAAAGGGAAGCCAGGACTAGAGACTGACATTTCTTGAGTACTCTGTATTCTGAAGGCAGCAGGCCTCCAGCCTCAAGAACCAACATAGGTCAAGGCCATTAGATGTTATTGATAATTTTGCTAATATAAGCAATATCTTTTATCTCACCCCAAAGAACTGGGCTAAACACTTGGCTCTTAGCCATTCTGGTATGCTAGCCCCAACCCTAAGAAGCAAAGGAACCTGAAACCATTTCCAAATTCTAAAGCAACTGCAAAAATAAAGTAAAATATTAAGAATATATATATATATATATATATACACACACACACACACACACATATATATATATATATATATGTACACACACAAACACATATGGATGACATTGCAGGACTGTATACTTTACCTATTTTCTTATAAAATAAACAATTTTCAAAATAAATGAAGTGGTATACAGAGATAAACACTAAACAATAGCAGATAAACCCTGTTTCCCAAAGCTATGGTCTTTTCAGATCCTTTTAGTGAAAGGAGGCTGAGAATCAGCACTGTGCTTATTTCCAGGATGCTAACAATCCTGCCCCATAACTAGTATTCTGCATTTCAACACAGCAGAACTGGTTGTCACAGAATGAGAGGGTCAGGGGGCAGCAATTCGATCAAGAAAGTCACAACACTAAAAGCACAAACCTGTAGCTCAACATCCTTCCCCTGCATTCAGCAGCAGCAGGCAGATGGCAGAGGAATTAACTTTGCCTCATACCACAAGGCCCACTGCTGAGAGAGAGGCTGTAAGTAGATTAAGCCCTGATCCTCTGCCCCTAAGAGCCCCTGACCCATTTCTCTTTCTGGAAAGAAAACCACCGTGGTAAGTCAGGCAAGCAGAGGCACAGAGAGACTCTGGTCAACATAGGCAATATCAACAAGTGCTGTTTTTCTGCAGGAGGCAGCAGTGGGGACACTGAAGAGTGACACAAGGTATCCTAAGTGCACTAATAGGGAGCTACCACAAGTTCTCTTCTTTTATGAAAATAGGATATCGCCCCGCCCCCTCCCCACCCCCCAAGCCTAGGTGCCAACAGGACAAACTCTCACTGCTTAGTGCTACCATCACACTCGATATACTAAGTTGTCCTACAGGTGTTTCCAGAAACTTCACCTTGAGTACTTGCACCTGGGCACAAAGGAAGTGGGTAAGGTCAGCGAGGACACAAAAAGGAACAAACTATCCTTCCTAGATCGAAGGGGCATCAGGAGTCTTGCAAAGAGGAGGAGTTGGCTTCCTGAAGACTAAGTCCCAATGCCCTCGAGAACTCTTGGGTTTAGCTCCTGTGCCAGGAGTTTCTGGTGTACTGCCAAAGCTCCGCCTTACAGGGCGGCTTCACCGGGAAGTTCCACAGGGTGGCCCCTCTTTCTGCCGGCTCAGGTCTTGGAACAGTGTTGAAGGTCTTTCTAGCCGACCCCACAGACAGCGTGAGTACTGACAGTCCCTCTGGCCAGAGGGTTCTCCCGAGGCGGCAGGCGCCCTGGGTTGGAGGGGACAGCCTCGGCAACAGGTGACTACCCATGGCCCCGAGAAGCCTCCGCGCCGGGGTCCAGAACGGCCCCAGGGTCCCCGAAGTCTCGCCGGCCGCCCGCGGCACTTACACACGCTCGTGGGTCCACCGCCGGGCAGAAACGAAACTTTCTAAGGCCGAGCGGAAGAGTAGGAGAGCGTATTGCCAGCGGCCATGAAGCGCACAGTACACCAAGGGCGCGCGCGGACTACGACTCCCGGCATGCTCCACACAGATGGCCTACAACTCCCATCGGGTGCCACGGGCCGATGGACACCAACTACAACTCCCGGCATGCTCCACGAAGTGGCGTTCCTTTGGGATAACCTGAACAAGCTTTGCATACCCGGTTCCGGCCGGAAGTCATCTGTGTGGACTCCTGAGCTAGGGTTGTTGGCTACAATTGTTAAGCACTTGCGATGCGGCTGATTGGCTTTGAATTGTGCGTGAGCCATAAATATAAAATAATGTATCTGATCCAAAAATCCCCCAAACAATGTAAAAATAGCTCATTAATATTTTGTGCTATTAATTTTTACTTACTGAACTAAAAGAATGAACCCATTACATATTGCTGGACCTAAATTCTCAGTTTTTGGTCCTGCTCATTAACAGAGACATAAATCAGTGTTTGAAATTATGTGCTAATGAACTACCTACCATGCTTATCTTCCTCAGCCCTGTGTTTTTGCTTGTTGTTGCATTGAAAAGCATCCTGAAGCCTAATGCAATAAAACACTGCATTCCAAGACCAGTATCGATGAACATACTAAAGAAAAGGGAGAGTACATAAGATGTCAGCCTGTGACTAGGTTCTGTTCCTTGGCTCTGGCTGGCCACTACTTACTCTGCCTTACTTTTTTTTTTTTTTTTACCATTTTAGCTAGAAATGCCTGTCTGCCTCACAGAACTTGGCTAATTAGTGGCATATGCCAGGCCTCAGCATTTCATGTTTTCAGGATAGAGTCACACAGGAAGGACAAAGATTTCTTAATTAATTTCATGTTTTACGTGAGATGTATATGAGATAACATATTAACTTGATGGAGTTGGCAGTTTGTGGATGGGAATAAAAAGGATCCTCCTGATAGAAATGATTCCCTTTTCTGTTAACAAAGGAAAACAAAAAAGAAAAGGGAGATGTGGGAGGAGATGACAATGTAAATGAAGAATTATCAACATAATGGTGTAAGAAAAACTTGCTCCAACCACAGTCTGAACAGCTTTGGGATATTAAGGATGAGAGAGATTTCAAGCACCCTTATTTGAAACTTAGACCCTGAATAAGTTTATAGAGAAGAAGAAGAAGAAGAAGAAGAAGAAGAAGAAGAAGAAGAAGAAGAAGAAGAAGAAGAAGAAGAAGAAGAAGAAAAGAAGACAGGCCTCAAACAGTGGTGTTTTATATAAGGGTAATGGTACATTTTGAGAACTTCACAGTTAGGCGTTTCATCTAGGGTATAGTTACACAAATTAAGATGACTATGACATCACTAGACAATTTAGTCTTAAGGGATCACAGTTATATTTGGTTCAACATTGACCAAAATGTTGTGCAGCAGATGATTGTAAGAACCTAATATGTCATACCCTAACCAAAAATCAATATAGCATTATGTTTAAAACTCAACACAACTCTGTGATGTAGGTAGGAGTTACTTCTGTACTTCAAAACTGAGGAGACTGAGGCTCAGAGAAGTAAAGGAATACCAAACTCACTTGTCTAATGGACAGAGCTGTAAACTAGGATGGAGTGGAAGGTCCCCGAGGCATCTCTACCCAAGACATTGTCGGGTATACGAAATGCTCAGCTTTGTCTACAAAGGAAAGGAAGCCAGAAGAGGGCAACAGATTCCCCTGGAGTATAACTGGTCTTTCTTTAGACCATCAGCTCCCAAAAATAATGACAGGGAAACTTTTTATTAATTATGAAAACTTGGCCTTAGTTTAGGCTTGTTCCCAACTAGCTCTTAAAATGTAAATTGACCTCTTTATATTAATCTATCTTCTGCCACATGGCTCGTTAACCTCTCCTCAATAGCTTATGTCCTACTTCCTCTGGGTCTGTTGAAGAATCCCTCTCATCAGACTCTTTCCCAGAGTGCCTTTCTCTCCCTGGAAGTCCTGCCTATCTTCTCCTGCCTAGTGATTGGCCATTCAGCTCTTTATTTTAAATCAATCAAAAGGTGCCTATCTCAGGCAGGTGACAAAGGACAGAGACACATATTCACACAGTATACAAAAAGATTATCCCAACACTGGAGTTAAAAATGGTTGTGAGTCACCATGTGAGTTCTGGGGACTGAACCTGGGCCCTCTGGAAGAGTAGTCAGTGCTTTTAACTGCTGAACCATCTCCCTATCCCCTTGAAAGTTGCTTTTTCCTGATAAATCATAGCTATTTTTATTGCTTTATTTTTATTTTTTGTTAATTCTTTAAAATTACTGTGATATGATTTTATTTATTTATTTTTGATTGAAAGAATAGGATCTGAGTTCTACCTCTGGCAGACATGACAATCTAAACTGCCCCAAAGGGGTATTCTGGTGGAATCACCTCATATTACCAGGGAAATCTGGGTCCTCTCTTGGGGTTCTTAGTTTCATTAATAAAAGAATTTAAGAGGGGTTGGAGATTTAGCTCAGTGGTAGAATGCTTGCCTAGCAAGTACAAGGCCCTGGGTTTGGTCCTTAGCTCCAGAAAAAAAAAATTAAGAAATAACTCAGAAGGAGACTTGATGACAATTTTATTAAAGCTTTAAAGAAAAACACCAGGCAAACAAGCTGTAAATCAAAGAAAAATCCCAGACAGGTAGCTTTCCAGAGGAGGAAGATGGAACAGAGAATAAAAAGAAGCAACAGGAAGACACTGTGGAGTAGAGGCCATTGTAGAGATAAAGTCATGGGTATGTTATCATGAGAATAAGCTAGAGAGATGCTGGAAAGGCAGAATCCACAGGACCTGGCTCTGCGAGCTTAGGGAAAGGAAATGCAGTGCTTGAGGAGGATTCAGTTTGGAGAATGGTTGAAAGGGGAATGCTGGCACTATCATCCAGATAGTAGGAAATCAGCTTTCTCTCAATCTAGAAGAGAGAAAATGACAGAGGAATCTTCAACATGCCTTTGTTAGATAGGCTTTGCTTATCTGAACCTTCATGGATGTATTGGTGTCATCTAGAAATTAGCAACAATATCTTATTCATCTTTGTATTGTCTAAATAATTACTTAGTGCAGATGGTAGCACATATTGCATTCAATTATAGGGTAAATATTTAAAAGCTAGTTTGTGTGTTAGCAGCTGTTGCCATGTGGGCGCCATGGGCCCTGGCCCCCGACTGTGAGTGGCTGCGGCCTTGCTTGCTGACCTTGATATTCAGATTCCCTGCCGGTATCCACCCTTCTGAATGCTTAAGGGAAGTTCCTTGTTTGTGTATCCTGCATTTTGGGCGTTAACTACTTAGATGCAAGAATGTAGAACATTGGGTCTGGAATGTAGACCATTGGTAGTGAACTTCTGCCCTCCGGGGGTTCCTCCATTTGTACTGTAAGCCTGTATTTAAGGTTTCTTCCCTCTTTCAATAAACGGCATTCGACATCCAATCGTACGAATGACCCGCTGTCTCTTGTCTCTATTTTTTAATCCGCAGCCCTTCGCTCAGACATGGTAAACGGGTATGGGTAATGCAGGCGTTACCGCTACAAATGGAGGTTCCTACCGAGATCTGGGAAAGAAGGACCAGCTGACGGACACTCTTGGAAGGCCGGCCGGCATTTTACAGGTAAGAGTGAATTGAAATGGGTGCAATTAGCTCACAGTCAGTTAATTGGACTGTTGAAGCAGGAAGGCACCAAAGTTAAGTAAGGACAAGACAGCTAAAGATTTTAAATAAAAAGAAGGAAATCTTCCCAAAAGAGAAGAGGGAAGGAAAGGAAATTTCCCGTTAAAAATGGGAGAAAAATTTTAATCAAGAAAAAAGAATTTTCCCGGTAAAAAGGGGAAAAATTTTTGAAACTAGGCCTAAAGATTTGGGTCTTGTAGAGAAAGGATGAAGGAAAGAGAGAAGCCTCTTCCCAGTGGTAATGGAGGAAGAAAAGATTTTTTCCAACTGTAGAGTTTTCAGGATAGCTGAAACTCTGAGCTCTTTCTTCCCACCAGTGCAGAGCGGCAGCATCTGAATTACAAAGAATCGGCAGGTAGGCCTCATTGCTGCTGGCTGAACAGCAAGCGAGCCCAGGGGTTAGAAGTTTTGCTGTCTGTTTGCTTAATTTTGGCTCAAATGTTTTTTATTTTTCCCTCAGAGTGGGAATAATTCAATATTTAGGATCCCTTCGTGGGAAATGTTTTTCTGTTTTCCCTTATGGTGGGAATAACTATTGTTAGGTAGTCCCTTCATGGGAGTAGGAAATTTAAACGTGAGTTTGTGTGTGCGGGGCGCGCCCAGCGGCTGTGGCAGACAAAGGCGTGCACGAGATAGCCCAAAGCAGCGGGTGGACAGGTACAGCCGATGGGAGGCAGAGCCGTGATGGAGTGTGGCCCAGGTAGGCGCTGGCAATAGAGCCTGAGCACTGGGCAGAGCCAGCGAGCTGGGGCTGGAAAGGGACTAGCACTAAAAGTTTAAACGGGCCTAACTTCTGATGAAAAATGGTTTCGGTCAGGACATTGAATGCTAAGTCAATGCTGTTTGAAAAGAGGATGTTCTGTTCTTTTGATTGTCTTGATAAATGTTTGGATGAATGTTTGGATTCTCATGGTAGATAAACTAAAGAAAGAGGATTCACAATTTTGAACTATATATTAGGTATGCTCTTGTCTGTTGATCATTACTGAAAATTTGGCTCTGCTATTTAAGTTGCTTTCTAAAAATTCTTGGTTTAGCTCTATAAAAACATAACTCCTAAAATGGTTTGGGTTGTTAGCCTATTAAATAATGTTGCTAAGATAATCCATAAATGATAATCTCTTCCTGATAAAGAGGTTACAAAATTATTTTTCCAGTAAATAAAATACAGGTAAATTGTGTGGTACACATTGTTAATAATTGGTTATTTACATTAATGTGTTACTTAAAATCTATAAAAAAAAATCTTCTTTTTAAGGTTTTATAAAAATACTCAAGAGTATTACCTAAAGTTTACCTTTTCAAATCCTATAGAAATTGTATTTAATGCTTTTATAATTGGCATATGTAAAAAAGACCATGAAAACAAAAGCTTATGATAGAATTGCTCAATTATTATTGCTTTCATATTTTAAATTCAAAATGGTGCTGATATATAGAACTGAAGGCTTTGGAAGTACAGGAAAAAAAGGTGTTTTGACAAACAGTTATCAATGATAACAGCCTAAATTAGAAATAAAATTATATGGGATTGAGATTGAAAGATTATTGGATTCTGGTGCTGGATATATCTATAATTTCACAAGAATCCTGAGATCCCAATTGGCCCCTTAAAAATTCTACCTCTAACCTACAAGGTATCGGCACAGCTCAGATACCATTACAGAACAATCTACTTTTAAATTAGAAGGATGAGGAAGGTCATACAGGAACTTTTCAACCATTTGTGCTACCTGACATTCCAATAAACTTATGGGGACGGGATGTGTTGGATGGCATGGAAACAGTGCTTACTACACAGCCTGTACAACAGATACTAAAGAGTCAGGGCTACTGCCCGGACAGAGGCTTAGGGAAAATGTTACAAGGAGGCCCACGACCTGTGGCAGACAAAAACTGTATCACTAAAGGTCCTGGGGATACTAGAGGATTAATTAGGGTCTTTTCCATAGAGGTCACTACACAACAGCCTTCAATAATACAACTGATAAAAATCACTTGGAAAAGTGATGACCCTGTTTGGGTGGAGCAATGGCCCCTTACTAAGGAAAAATTGGAGGCTGTGTATGCATTGGTTAAGGAGCAGTTAGATGCTGGACATATCATTCCTTCCACTTCACCTTGGAACTCACCTATATTTGTTATTAAAAAGAAATCAGGAAAATGGAGGCTATTACAGGATCTTAGAGCTGTAAATAAAACCATGCTTCTCATGGGAGCAACACAGCCTGGCTTGCCTGCCCCTGTGGCAATTCCTAAACATTGGCACTTAATTGTGGTTGATTTGAGGGATTGTTTCTTCACCATTCCTTTACATCCCGAGGACAGTCTTCGCTTTGCTTTCAGTGTTCCTTCAGAAAATCTTAAGGAACCTTATCAGAGATATCAGTGGGTGGTATTGCCTCAAGGAATGGCCAATAGCCCTACTATATGTCAAATTTATGTGTCTTTGGCCCTTGCTCCAGTTCGAAAAGCTTTTCCAGGTGTTTATATAATTCACTACATGGATGATATATTAATGGCTGCTAAAGATAAAAAACTTGTTTTTGATGCCTTTTCTAATTTACAAGAGGTTCTTAGCCTGGCTAATTTACAGATAGCCCCAAAAAAGGTACAGGTATCTTTTCCCTATCATTATTTAGGTCATGAATATTTTGTTTTTCTCTTTCACCTACTGGAGTGTTTTGGCAAACAGGTCCTATTTTATGGGTACATTCCCCAGCTTCTCCAGCAAAAATCATCACTCCTTATCCACAGGCTGTCACTCAGATTATATTTAAGGGAATCAAGATCAGTGTTCAAACTTTTGGTAAGGAGCCAGATATTGTGGTGACCCCATACACCCAGTCTCAAGTAACATGGTTGCAAGCTAATGATAATGATTGGGCCATATTGACATGCTCCATGCAGGGTCAGTTTGATACTCACTACCCCTCCAATGATGTGTGTCAATTTTTTAAATTGCATCCTGTTATATTTCCCAAGATAGTACAAATGACTCCTATTCCTCTGGCCCGTGTGGTATTTACTGATGGCACTTCACGTGGTTTTGCTGTGGTGGTTTCTGGTAACATAGTAAAGAAAATAAAAGTCCAGGGCACTTCTGCCCAGGTGACAGAGGTACAGGCGCTGTTGCTTGCTTTACAAATGTTTTCTGATGAGAGTGTAAATATTTATACCGATAGTCAATATGTGGCACATGCCATTATGCCTTTAGAAACAACAGCCTACATACCATCCATTTCTTCCATTCATGAATACTTATTACAAATGCAAGGACTTATATGGTCTCGCTCACATAACCTTTATGTGGGCCATATTAGAGCTCATACTCAATTGCCTGAACCTCTAAGTGAAGGTAATCAGAGGGCTGACGCCATTACTCGTATGGCTGTCACATTAGTCTGTTCTGCCTTTGATAAGGCTACTCAGTTGCATCAGCGTTATCATCTTAATGCTGGATCTCTCCGTTATCATACAGGCATAACCCGGGAACAAGCCATTCAGATAGTTAAATCATGCCCTATTTGTGTGGAATTTTTACCTGTTCCTCATTTGGGAGTTAATCCTCGAGGACTTTTACCTAATTATGTGTGGCAGATGGACGTCACACACGTGCCTTCCTTTGGAAAATTACAATATGTCCATGTGTCTATTGATACATATTCTTCTCTAATTTTTGCTTCTGTCCATTTAGGGGAAAAGGTTAAGGATGTAAAGAATCATTGTCTTCATGCTTTTGCTTACATGGGAGTGCCAAAATGCATAAAGTCTGATAATGGTCCCGCCTACAGTAGTAGTACGGGATTTTCAAAATTCTGTCAAGATTTTTCTATTGTTAATAAGACTGGTATTCCTTATAATCCTTAAGGGCAGGCTATAATAGAACACTGCCATCGTACCTTAAAAACTTATATTGCTAAAGTAAAAAGGGGGGAGCTAGGGGCTCATCTTTCCTTTCCACATTCTATTCTTTCCCTTGTTTTATATATTTTAAATTTTTTATCGGTGGATTCTGCTGGAGTATCTGCTGCAGATAAGCACTGGAGGGCTCCTGTTGCAAATCATCCTCTGGTGCGATGGAAAGATCTTTCTACTGGCACTTGGAGGGGACCCGATCCGGTGTTGGTGTGGGCCCGGGGATCTGTTTGTGTCTTTCCACAGGACAATGAAGTTCCTCTTTGGGTTCCTGAATGCTGTGTGCGCCCTGTGGCTGCTGCTGAATCCCAACATGGCAGAGACCTATTGGGCCTTCGTAAAAAACTCTCCCCTTCTGATGCCAATGGGGATTGAGAGCCCAATACAGCCAGCCTTGGCAAACATTATTGTAAGCCTAGGAACTGTAGCCATGTGGTTGGATTCCTCAGAAGGTAATGTATAGTAACTTTTTTCAAAAAACATTGAGAATGTACCACACCTTGGAGATTAAGGATAACTCTGAAAGTCAATGAACTTCATTTGCTAACAGTAGCATGCCAGCTAAGCCTTTTTCGCATTTTGCAACCCCCCTCAAGCTGGTGTAGTACCTACTTTTCAGGAATGGCTCTGTGCAACATTTATTTGCCTCCTGAAATTCATCTAGCCTTTTTAAAGATACCTCAAAATTTGTGAGCCTGAATGTAGCCATTATTGAGGCCATTAGTTCTGCTCCTTGTTTGCTGTTTTTGTTTTCTGTTTTCTTTATGTTTCTCAGTTGTTCTCTTGCAGACCTGCCAGCCTAAGTAGTGCTGGGATCAAGAAAAATGGGCCTTGGTGGTTCGTGTTCCTGGAGCCGTGTCCATGCCAGTGGACCGTGGCAGCTAGACACAGATGATGCTCACACGCTCCAAAAGAGACTCTGACATCGCTGTTGCCGTTGTTGCTGTTATAGCATTGGTGGCCACTGCTGCTATTGTTTCTGGGATTGCTATTTCATAATTGGTTACTACAGCTAGCACAATGGAGACCCTGGCAGCAAAAGTAGCTACCACAGTTAGTTAATCTTTCTTCTTATTGGACATGATAAATTTAATTCCACTTCTATACATTATAATTGGCTTTGTAAGTTGTAAAAAATTATTGAAACTCAAGTTACATTTGCTTATGGGATACCACCTTACAAGGACTCCAATTTGCAGTAAGGCTCGTTTAAGAAGGGAATGGTTCAATTGCCTTTAGCCTCCTGGCTATGGGTGGGTTAGGACTTCTGTTGGTCTTTTCTGTGTCGCACAGATTGCAAGCCCAGTGCCACTTTGAGATCTTTGGCAGCAGTCACTCTACAGCTCACATGGTTGAGTCTGTATGATAATGAGTATTCAAAGACGGGTAATGCTTGGGGGGCTGCCATCAACCTAAGACAGAGCACTTGTGTGGCCTGGGCAGGTGTCTCTATGACGGGTAAGGTGGTCTGCTGGTCCCACGCAACCTAAGACAGAAGCTCATTTAATAAAAAGGGGGGACCTGTGGGCGCCATGGGCCCTGGCCCCCGACTGTGAGTGGCTGCGGCCTTGCTTGCTGACCTTGATAAGATGTCCTCCCTATTCAGATTCCCTGCCGGTATCCACCCTTCTGAATGCTTAAGGGAAGTTCCTTGTTTGTGTATCCTGCATTTTGGGCGTTAACTACTTAGATGCAAGAATGTAGAACATTGGGTCTGGAATGTAGACCATTGGTAGTGAACTTCTGCCCTCTGGGGGTTCCTCCATTTGTACTGTAAGCCTGTATTTAAGGTTTCTTCCCTCTTTCAATAAACGGCATTCGACATCCAATCGTACGAATGACCCGCTGTCTCTTGTCTCTATTTTTTAATCCGCAGCCCTTCGCTCAGACATGGTAAACGGGTATGGGTAATGCGGGTGTTACAGCTACATTGCCACAATACAGAACTATCTTCAGTTTAGTGGGATTTTTATGGTCTAGACTTCATTGTGGCTATACTTATTTGAGGATGTAATTATTCTTGTCCTGGAGACATTTTCTCCAATAGCTGCAAAGAAGCACAGAACCAGCCACCACCAAAGTGAAAAAGATGAGTTGGGACAACTTTATGCGCCAGAAACCTCATTGCACAATTAGCACATACTGAGAGCTTTGAGCTCTCCCAAAGCCAGGAAATTCTTCCATTTAGGATCTTCTGACCAAACACTGATAAACAATCTATGTCTAAGTGAGAGAATGAATGATGATCTGAGTCCAGGAAGTATTGCTTTGGATTGCCCATCTGGAAGCCACTTTTCCACAGCTGTCATTTCTTTCCTCCACACCCCTGCAGGCCAGGTTATTCGAGGGTCTCGAGGAGGGACCACCTGGGAATCAATGGGGGGCGAGAGGGAAAGGAGACCAAGCGCGTGAAGAAAGACAGAGTCAGTCTGAGTTGCGTCAAGGTCTCGTTTATTGACTGGGTGTTAGAGCTTATAAGCAGGGCTTCAGGTAGGGAGGGGGAGTAGGAGGAGCAAGGAGAGAAGAAAGGGAATTCCTAAGGGAGGGTCAGCAGGAGGTCGCTTTGGTCCCAGGCCCCTGCAGCTAGCTGATTTAGCACAGGTTCCAAGAAGTTTATTTAATCGTACATTCCGTAGTTAAGCTAAGGGCCTCCTGTTTACACGAGGCTTGATAAATCGTGGAAGGTTACACAGGTTCAAGACACAGCTGTCCGGAGTCGGTCCCCAACACAGTAGTTGCTGGCATCTCCACTGTTGTGTCATATCCTTCCTGATCCACTTCTTGCCTTCCTCCAACTCCCTTAGTCACCTCTGTGTGGCTGCCCTCTCCTCTCAGTAGAAGGAGGGGCCCTCATACATGAAGGCACCAGGGGAGTAGGGGGATGAGACAGGGCTAAATGTCTTCTGCCGGCACAGCCAGACCTGCTGGAGGAGACGTTTTAGGTGTCTGCGGAACTTGACCCCAACAAAGACATAAAGCACTGGGTTGAAGCAGCAGTGGGAGAAGGCCAGCTTGCGGCAGATGATCATAGCCATGTCCAGCTGCTGCCTGATCTCACAGGTCTGCTGGATGATTCCAGTTTCCTGCAGTGTCCTTAGGAAGAGAATGAGGTTGTAGGGAGCCCAGCTGAGGAAGTATGCCACCACAATGGTGAAGATGAGCCTGACTGTCCGGTGCCTCTGTCTGGACCTTGAGCGAAACAAGGTCCTGAGAATCTGTATATAACAGAACAGGATGATCCCCATGGAAAGGAGGAAGAAGATGTTGTGCTGATAGACTGAGGCCAAGAACCCACGGAGTTCAAAATAATCACATTTTGGGGAAATCACCTTGTGGAAGATAGCATCAGGGATGGAAGACAGGATGCTGGCTGCCCACACGAATATGGTCACCAGCACACGGCAGCGGAGGGTATGGATACCCAGAGTAGAGAGAGGGCTCACTACAGACAGGTAGCGGTGGATGGTCATAATGGTGAGAAAGAAGATGCTGCTGTAGAGGCTGATGGAGAATATCAGATTGAGGACCTTGCAGAGGAAATCACCTAGCAACCAACCCCAATATTGTGCTGAGGCCCACACAGGCAGCAGGCAGGAGAACATAAGGTCTGAGAGACACAGGTTGAGGATGAAGATATTAGTGAGTGACTCTAGATTCTCATACTTCACCAAGACCCAGAAAACCAGGCTGTTACCCACCAGGCTGAGGAGAAATACCAGAGAGTACAGGACAATGGTGGAGAAGGTGGCAAAGATGGTCTTGTTTTCACATAGACGACTTGGTGTATCATCATAATAAAAGGTGATATTCTCAAAGGCTGTAGAAGACTCCATTTGGACCCAGGAGGCAGAGATACTGAGAGCATCTGAAATGATAGACGTGTGGGGTTTAAATCCATATGGTTTGAATAGAAATCATTAGGACCCATGTTACAAAAAAGTAAGGTGTGGCCTTATTGGAGTTGATGTGCCACTGAGAGTAGGATTTGAGTTTTCAAAAGTGCAAGCCAGGTCCAGTCTCTCTCTCTCTCTCTCTCTCTCTCTCTCTCTCTCTCTCTCTCTCTCTCTCTCTCTCTCTCTCTGCCTGCTGTCTGTGGATCAGAATGTAAAGCTCTTACCTAGTACTATAGTATCATGCCTTTTTGCTTTCCACAATGATGATCATGGCCTAGCACTCTAAAACTATTAAGCAGGTCCCTAATTAAATGCTTTCTTTTGCAAGAGTTGCCTTCATCATAGTTTCTTTTCACAGCAATAGAACAGTAACTAAGATATAACACAATGGAGTTTTATTCACCCATAAAGAAAAATGATATTAAGTCATTTGCTGGAAAATGGTTGCAATTGGAGATCATTGTGTTAAATGAAATAAGCTGTACAAATATTGTTTATTTTTCCTGTCTTGAAGAACCAGATAGCCAGGTTTGGGGCAACTAAAAATACTGAAAAGTGGGAGTATAAATCACAGAAAAAAAAGATAGAAAGTTCCATATTTTGTCCATATATTCTGCTCAAATGGTTATCTTTTAACCGTAAGTGTGCTAGTAGTACCTGAAAGAACTGAATTGATATTTTAAGTGCTGCCCCCTGCAGGGGAGTCAGAGCTTAGTGTTAGCATTTGTTTTTCAAATATTTGAGGAAGAAACAACACTAACCTTGGACAAATATCTGAAATAGAAGATAGATCCCCTTCAACTTGTTTTATGAGGCAAATATAACTATGATACCAAAATCAGATAAAAAATTTTACAATACACAAAAACTACAGACTAATAGTCTTCATGAACACAGACACGAAAATTCTCCTTTTACTTTTTGAAAGAGACTGGTCTTTTTTTTTTTTTTTTTTTTTGGTTTTTCGAAACAGGGTTTCTCTGTGTAGCTTTGCGCCTTTCCTGGAGCTCACTTGGTAGCCCAGGCTGGCCTCGAACTCACAGAGATCCGCCTGGCTCTGCCTCCCGAGTGCTGGGATTAAAGGCGTGCGCCACCAACGCCCGGCTTAGAAAGAGACTGGTCTTAAACTCATTATATAGCCAAGGCTCTTGAACTTCTGATCCTCCTGGATCTATTTTGAGACTAGTAGGATTCAAGGCCTGTAACACCATACCAGTGTTATGCAGTGCTGGAGACGAAATCCGGAGCTTTGTCCGTGCTAGGCAAATGTTCTACCAACTGAGCTACATCTGTACCTCAACACAAAAATTCTTTCCAAAATGTAAGTTGAGTGAAGTTCAATAATACATTTAAAATATTTATTACATTTATTTATTTATTTATTTATTTATTTGTGTTTATGAGTGTATGCATCACATACTTGCCATGGTATGCATTTGGAGGTCAGAAGACAACATGTGGAAGTTGGCTTTCTTCTACCAGGTGTATCCCTGGGATAGAACTCAGGTCATGAGGCTTGGTGCAAGCATCTTTGTCTACTGGGCCATCTCTCTGGCCCCAGTAATGTTTTTGTTTTGTTTTTTTCCGGGTTTTTTTTTTTTTTTTTTTTTTTTTTTTTTTTTTTGAGACAGGGTTTCTTTGTGTAGCTTTGAAGCCTTTCCTGGAACTCACTTTGTAGCCCAGGCTGGCCTTGAACTCACAGAGATCAGCCTGTCTCTGCCTCTTGAGTGCTGGGATTAAAGGCGCCCACCACCATCACCCAGCCCAGTAATGTATTTTAAAAGGTAATATAACATAACCAAGTATATTTGTCCTAGAAATTTGAGGTTGCATAAATATTTGAATGTTAAACAATTTAGGCCACCATATTAACAGAACAGAAACAAAACCTATCTCATCTTTGTTGTTAAATGTACAAAAGTATTTGACCAAGTTTAATGTCCATTTTCAAAACAAGCTCTCAACAAGTTAGAAACAAAAATGATATTGGGCATCTGCAAGACCACTCAGTTTTCTTGGAAAATTTGGGAGCAATCCTGTTCTGTACTAGGAAAAGTTGGGATTCCAAGGAGAAGGGTGGCAAATTCCAAGTTTTCCTGAGTAGCATCTGTGAACTGAAGTTCTCTAAAGAAGTTGCTGCATATTGGAGCCTAAAGACACTTTGTCCTTAGCTTACTAGGCTTTTGTGATTGTGGAGAGATGGAATGTTGCAAATAAAGAGCCAAAGTTATCTGAAGTCTTGTAATATCCAGTTTCTATCAGCTTCTGTATTTGGTGTAATATCCTAACTCCTACCAGCACTAAAGCTAAGAAGGCCACACACACTATCTCAGTCAGACCTGTATAGGAAATCCTTATGTCATGTGTAGCTGCCTACCTGAAGACATAGCCATATACTTAGTCAAGGCCTTAATTTATAACTTTCTTTTGTTCTGTAACTGTAAAAGTTCATGTAAAAGCTTGATGTGTTGGTGTATGCCTGTAATCCCAGCATTCAGGAGGTAAAGGCAGGAAAATTAAGAGCTTAAGACCATCCTCAGCAATGCAGCAGATTTGAGGTCAGTCTGTGCTATGTGAGACTCTGTCTCAAAAAAACAAAATATCATGTAACCTTGTCCCCAGTACACCAGGTCTCTCAAGATAACTTAACTCCATGTTCTGGGTCATGGTCACTCGTATTTGGCATAAAGTAAACTGCTATATTCTTTAAAATGAAGTTGTTATTTTATGTTAACATATTCTAGGAATTTGGCTTCCATTTTTCTATTGTCCCTCCTCCTTACCATCCCCATGATTTAACTCTAAGGGAGTAAATTTAGTTTTTGCCCCATGGGATAATATAGATTGAGAAACAGCTCTAAGTTATCCAGCCATCAAAAAATAAGAATTTACATGGCAACTTAGAGTCAAACAAACCCCTCCACTTTTTCAGCAAGGAAAACATTATATGTCTGTTCTATTCAAGGAAAGATTCATAGATTGCCTTCTCTAAAAGCACAGATTCTTTGGAAAGCCCATATGAAAGGAATCTGAGTCTCAGAGGCAAGCCTCAGAACTCTGAAAGTTTGTTAGCCTGCTAAGTGGTTCTGATGATCACCAAACTTCAGAACCCCTGGTGCAGGCTATTAAATGAAGAAAATGTAAGTTTAAAATGTATGCAAAGGAACTCACCTGAGTCTGCACCACTTTCCATGTCACTTTTTCAAGTCTGTATGCTTTGTGCTTCCTTTGTTTTCCTCTTCAAGTGCTAGAGCCTCACATATGCTAGGTGATAACCTGTGATTGATATAGCTTTCATTAAATTGTCTAGACTGGCCTTAAACTTCCTCTTCATTAAGGATGACGTTTCAGAATTAATTTTTTAATATTTCCTTATGCGTGGTTTCAGTATGAACAGCACACAGTTTCTCTAGTCTAAAATATAAAGCTCTAAAACACTGTTTAGACATGCATTGGGAGTCTTTTTGTCCAATTGTCCAGCCAATCAACTCTGTTTATGCTGCAATCCCATGCAAAATGAGACCAGATGTGGACATATTGTCATAAAGCACTGCAGCCTTCTAGGTGTGATGGTACATTCCCAGTAATCCCAGAACTTTAGAGATGGAGGTAAGAGGATCAAACTTTAGATAAAGCTACCTATATAGTAAGTTGAAGGCCAGCTTGAGCTATAATAAGACCCTGTCTGAACATCCAAACAAATGACCACAAAATAAAAGGTACTGCTGCTGCATTGAGACCTCTGGGAATAGCATCTGGGCCTGACTTTTTGGTGCATTCACAGGGGTCTCTGGTTTCCAGGTGAGTCCACATGGTATGCAGGAACTTAACAAAATTTGTCAGCTCCAGTGCTACAACTTCTTTCTGGGCCACTGGTGAAGGGAACTGGTACTATTGAGGAAGAACATTAGGCATTGCACCTGATGGTTCATTCTTTGTGAAAAAATAAATGAATATTGTAGCATGAATCTTAAAAAGTTTTTATTAATAAAATCAAACCTGAGCCAGGTATTGGGGTGAGCTGGAAGATCAGAGAACAAGCCACAGCTAACCTCACCTGGTCAACTTCTCAGCTGGTCTTGTTTCCTCAGACTGGAAGCCTCTGTGTCCTCATATCTGAATGGCTCTCAGCTCCTGAAAGCTTAACCAGCCAAATGCTTAACCAGGCCAAATGCTTCTAGTTTCTGGTCATCATGCCTTATATACATTTCTGCTTTCTACCACCACTCCCTGGGACTAAAGGCTCGCTTTCTGGGATTAAAGGCGTGTGTCACCATGCCTGGCTGTTTCCAATGTGGCCTTGAACTCACAGAGATCCAGAGGGATTTCTACCTCTGGAGTGCTAGGATTAAAGGTGTGAGTGCCACCATTTTCTAGCCTTTGTATCTAGTGGCTGTTCTGTCTCTGACCCCAGATAAGTTTATTAGGGTGCACAATATTTTGGGGAACACAATACCACCACAGAATATCCCAACTCTCAGCTGTGTTGTTTATGAGTTTAAGCCTCCAGATTTCAATTTATACTCATTGAATTTGCTGGTTGATTTAAGAAAGTCTCAGCTCTCAATTTCCAGGATCAGGGATAGTTAGGTAAAGGACTTTTTACAATGACTTCTATATAGCATAGTATGCAGTGCAAACATACCATTTCACACTTTTTATGGCAAAAAGAGGAAAGAGTCCCTAGCTTCTTTTCACTTCCCTCTGAACATTCTCACTCTTTCTAAAGATTCCCCTATCCTACCCTGCAGCTTCTTGCCAACTTCTATTGGTGAGGCTGCCTGTTTTCCTGATCTCCAACACAAATACCATGGCCTTTTGTCTTCCTTTTATATCTCTCCCAGGAAGGTACCAAAATCTACAGGTTACCTGCCATGTTGTTTTTCCTCTCAAACCCTAAAATTGTTCTCAAGTTTTCTTAAGTTCTTCTATCTATGAGACTAAGGACCAGCAAAGGGGGACCTGCATTCTCTGCTAATACAGTCTCTATCTCCTACATGCTGGTATTATAGATAATGCCACTGTCTTAGTTAGGGTTATAATTGCTGTGATGAAACACCATGACCAAGCAAGTTGAGAGGAAAGGGTTTATTTGGCTTACACTTGCAAATTGCAGTCCATCATTGAAGAAAGTTACAACAAGTAATCAAACAGGGCAGGAACCCAGAGGCAGGAGCTGATGCAGAGGCCATTGAGGTTTGCTATTTACTGGCTTGCTTCCTCTGACTTGCTCAGCCTGCTTTCTTATAGGACCCAGGACTCCAGCCTCAGGGGTGGCACCACCCACAAGGGGCTGGGTCTTCTCCCATTAATCAGTAATTAAGAGAATGTCCTACAGGCCTGCCTATAGCCAGATTTTATGGAGGCATTTTCTCAACGGAGGTTCTTTCATCTTAGATGACTTAGCTTGTGTAAAGTTGACATAAAACTAGACATCAAAGCCACCTGCTGGGGTTATGACAAAGTTTGTATACAAATTATAGACAACATTTTTTGAGTTCTCATAACTATTTTTAAAAATTTACTTATTTTTATTTTATGTGCATTAGTTTTTGCCTGCATGTGTGTCTGTGTGAGGGTGTGTGAGGGTGTCAGATCTTGCAGTTACAGACAGTTGTTAGCTGCTATGTGGGTCTGGGAATTGAACCCAGGTCCTCTGAAAGAAGAGTCATTTCTCTTAACCTCTGAGCCATCTCTCTACCCCTCAGTATAACTATTCTTTTAGCCTATTCTAGTCTATACTTTCTGTGAACTTTCCAATAGCTATACTGTTCATGAAATTGTCTTACTCATTTCTCTCTCTGGTTGTGTGTGTGTGTATGTATTTTATTGCATAGGGCCACGGGTGGCCTGTATCCCCAAGAACTCAACACAAATGTATAGAGTAAAAAATCCCACAGTATGACTGACATACTGGGAAATTCAACATGATGGGATTAAAAAAAAAAAAACTTTGTGATTGTGTGTCTGTGTGTCTGTGTGTCCCATGACATATGTATAAAAATCAAATCAAAGGACAACTTTCAGAAGTCCATTCTCTCCTTCTGTCTTGTGGGACCAAAGGATTGATCATCAGACTTGGTAGTAAACACCTTTACCTACTGGGCCCTCTTGTTGTCCCATGGTTGGAAATTCTTTAACACCTCTCCATTGAGATACAAGGTTGAATTCTACTTTCTTGGAATCTAGGCTATGTAGATGGACTTTTCTTTCCCTCCTGCCAGTTCCCAAATAACTGACATGGAGACTTAATATTAATTATAAATATTCAGCCAATAGCTCAGGCTTGTTACTAGCTAATTCTTAAATTTTAAATTAACCCATACTTCTTATCTACCCTCTGCCACGTGGTGGTACCTTCTTTTAACACAGCATGTTCATCTTGCTTCTCTATGCATTTCTTGAGACTCTTTTGACTCTGCCCTTCTTCTTCCCAGCATTCTCCCTGCCCAAAAATTCTGCCTGGCTATTGGCCAATCAGTTTTTTATTAACAATGAGAGCAATGCATATTTACAGTGTTCAAAGATTGTTCCACAGCATTCCCCCCTTTTTGTCTAATTAAAAAGGAAGGTTTTAACTTTAACATAGTAAAATTATATAAAACAAAAATAGTTATCAAGTAAGAATTACAATTAACAATATCCAGTCTATTTGTATTAGGCAAAAGTACAGAAAATACTCTATTATCTAAAGTTTTATACCTAATTTAACTTTTATCACAACTAAGGAAAACTAACTATGACTGTCTAGTCTTCAACTGTTGTATGATATTTTGTTTGTGTTCTGACAAATAAAACTTGCCTGGAGATCAGAGGGTAGAGCTAGCCACTAGTTAACCATAGAGGCCAGGCAGTGGTGGCACACACCTTTAATACTAGCACTTGGGAGGAGGAAGCAGGAAGATTAGGAGTTCATGGTCACCCTGAACTAAGAGAGATTGAAACAGTCTTAAAGAGAAACAGAGCCAGGAGGTGGTGGCTCATATCTTTAATCCCAGCACTAGGGAGGTGGAGACAGGATCTTAGCCCATTCAGTCTGAGGATTTGTAGAGACAGGAACACCCTCCCCCCTCAATTTGGTCTGAGATTTCATGGAGGTAAGAGTCTCTGGTGGATGGCTGCTGTGATTCTCTGACCTTTCAACTTTCACCCTAATATCTGACACCATGTTTTTATTTAGTTAAGACTAATTAGGATCACGCTTTATTCAACTCCATCAAAGACTGCAGAAGGATAAAATGTTACCTAATGACAGGGACATCTGGCTGACTGGACAGTTACCCAAAGTTTTTCTGTGATTTTGGGACATCCAACTTTGGCCTATAGCTCTAGTATATCTGACAGACATTTCTGAGAAGCAGGGAATTTTGAAGGACTTGTTTGGCAAATTTTGTTTGCCTTGTTTGGCAAAGTTTGGCAGTCACTTTTTTTTTTGCATCCTGCAGGTCCATTTTGGACAGTATACTGTCAGCAATTGAGACAAGAACAGTTTTTTGCCCAAATGGCTAGTTTTTGCCATGGAGAAAGCAAACTCCACATGGAGATTCTTCCATGCCCATCATCTTCTCTGAAGTAAACTGGTGCTGTCAGGAGCAGATTTGTCTCACTGTCAGGAAAAGCTTTGGTTATTAAACATATTAAATGCCATATTCTATAGGTTTTTAAAGTGTCTGAAGACCATCTATTTATCTAAATATATCTGCTTAGCCTTGAAAACATACCTAATATGACAAGTTTGATTATTATAGATGACTAACTACTACTAACCTGTATTTCTTAATTATATATTACATTTTAAATGAGCTGAATAAATACAATACCCTAAACAAGAGTAGAAACATACATACAGTATGACAAAATAAACTTTAAATGTGTATCAATAAACCAAAATCTATATCAATATAAAACATTTTAAGATTAATAGTTGTTTTTTGGATTTAAAGTAGATTCAATAATCTACCCTATTATCTCATCATTTCTATATCATATCCTTCTTTTTTCCTTTAGAAAGAGATCTTTGAATTTAACTCTTTCGTTTAGCTTTTATTTTTTCTGACTATGACCAAAAACAACTTGTAAGTGACCGCCCTTAAATGATAATAAACTTCCATAACACATCTTTTGGGAATGTGGGTGTCTTTCTGTGTAGACTACTTACTGTTGTTTGTGGGTGTTGGAATATTTGGAGAGACTGAGAAAATGAAGGATAATGATTAAGTCTTGACTGGAATAGTTTGTAAGGCTAAACCATCTCAGCCAGTGGCCTTGAAGCTGTTCTGGATGCAGAACTCCAAGAAAACTCCAACAGAGGCATTTTGAGATGCTGTATCACCTTGGCCATTTGTTTACATTGGTGTCTGGTCCCCTTGCTCAGAAAACACATAAACTTTTAAAGGTAACGTACATATCTGTATGAGTACAAGTATAGACTATGTGTTGTACACGAGTTAGCCAAAGATGATTTTTTTTTGTTTTATGTTTGAGCAGGTAAAATATATGTTATGTATTTCTGTAGGTTTTTTTTTAGGTTTATTTCTTTATGTCTATAGTCAGAATTTTCAAGTGATCTTCTTCAATCAAACTGGATCATCTTTAACTTGGAATAATTCCACAGCCTCTCATTTCCTGCAGAAATAAAAGCATAACCTCTCTCCCAAAGTAACACACCTTTTGACTTCCATTTTGAATTCAAGATATTTTTTAAATATATAGGGTGGTTTAATCTAGCAGTTTCCATAATCCAATGTTTCTTAGCAGTTATTACTCATTCATTAGCAGTCAAAAATTTAAAGACAACACAAGAACACAGGATCCAGACTCTCTGTGAATTTTCCATCTTTATGTGGCCTTTTTTTTATAATACATTACTCCCTTTTTAAGGACTTTACTATTATTTTAAAACTATATATACATATATATGACTGTCTATGACCCTTTTTCTTTTCTCTCCCAAGCCTTTGTACATTTTTAAACACACTGTAACCTATTGAGAGTTTTTTCTGTCTGGATCTGTCTTTACTGAGCAACTGTAACCTTTTCTGTCTACATGAGCAAAGCCCCAAACCTGCCATGCAGCACGTTGGCAGAGCTTGCACTGGCAGCTCAAGCACTCAGGCAGCAGCTGGGAGATGCCTTTCTGTACCATAGCTCCTGTGAGAGACTGTGGGAACCCACCATGTGGCTTAGCTCATGGTGTGCTGGCAGCTGCCTGGAGAAATGTCCTGTACTGTGGCCAGCATGAGAGACACAAGATGAGGAAGCCATGTTTGGCTCTGTTTTTGTGTGTTTAGAACCTTTTTCAAGCTTTCTCAGGTCTTATGTAGCATAGGTGCCAGACGTTTGGGCACCATTTATAGGTAGACTTTTCCCCTCAAATGCCAGTTTCCAAATAACCAACATGGAGACTTAATATTCATTATAAATGATTAGCTGATACTTCAGGCCTGCTACTAACTTGTTGCTGGAGGGCTTCTCTCCAGGTTCCCCAAGCCCCGAAGTCCCACAATCCACTTATAAAATAATCACTCAGACCCTTATATCACTTATAAACTGTATGGCCATGGCAGGCTTCTTGCTAACTGTTCTTTTATCTTAAATTAACCCATTTTTATAAATCTATACCTTGCCACGTGGCTGGTGGCTTACCGACATCTACACATGCTGCTTGTCCTGGTGGTGGCTGCAGTGTCTCTCCACAGCCTTCCGCTTCCCAGAATTCTCCTCTCTCCTTGTCCCACCTACTTCTTGCCTGGCCACCTACTTCCTGCCTGGTCACTGGCCATCAGTGTTTTATTTATATAGAATGATATCCACAGCACTAACTCTTAAATTTTAAATTAACCCATATTTCTTATATACCCTCTGCTGCATGGCAGTACCTTTTTTTAACATGGCACGTTCATCTTGCTTCTCTCTGCATCTCTGGAGACTCCTCTGACTCTGCCTTTCTTCCCAGCATTCTCTCTGTCCCCCAAATCCTGCCCAACTATCAACCAATAAGCTTTTTATAAATGATGAGAGCAATACATATTATAGTGTACAAAGATTGTTTCCCAGCAAGACTGTTTACAGTGTTTGCTATATTAATAGAATGTGTTTAAAAAGACATTATAAGACGTCTTACAGCTTCTATCCAGATTCCCCAGAACATTATCTCTAGGTGCTCTAAGCCATCACTTATGAAGTCATCTACCTGATGCCAGTATGCTGGTGAGGACACTGTTGATACAAAACAAAGATCTCACCTCAAAGGGAATGAAACATATTTTATTCTAGATATGGGTGACTGTGGACTGGAAACACAGACATGAGGTTACTCCAAATACCAATGTGATAAAAGTTTCATGAAGTTTTCATAGTAAGAGAATAAAGAACATCATAAATCAAGACACCTTTCAAATAAGTTGGTGAAAGTAACAAAGTAGAGAAATTTCTGCTATAGGCCTCAGATGCTGTCTTATGGCATTTTAGCCTTTGGGTTGCTGGAAGCTAGGGGTCTGTCAGTACAAAAAGATTTATCTAATATAGTCGTAAGGACAGCTGTTAGGCCAAACACAAAGCAAGGCAATGAATGACATATTAAGAGGAGTAAAGATAGCTTAAGATAATTTGGATCTAAACTTGTAATTTTCCTCCCTAATTACACATGTTCTAATCAATCAATCAATCAATCAATCAATCAATCAATTAATCAATCAACCAGTTCAGTCAACCTTGAGGAGTCTTTACAGAGGTGTGGCTCCCCCCACCTCTGCAAACTTCAGTTCACAGTGCTGTGCTGATAAGGCCATGCATAGGGTTGGCTGAGAGTCTGAGTCTGGATCTCCATCCTTTTCTGCTGAACCAGACACAAAAAGGAAGCTGCTTTTCGACTATCTCATTTGCCATCTCAATGGAACCAAGGAATTTCTGATGTTGACACACAGAAAAGTTACCCAGACAAATTCTGCTCAAGTTTATAAGTTATACAATAATGACATACAATCAAACAATTATTTTCAAACCTCTATATATTGGAATACTTGTTACATAACAATAGATAAAACAATAAATGTCAGTTATGGAAATATTCCCAATCTATGTGCCTACCCTTCTCACCTCTTATCTCAGTCCCCCCACCCCAGGCCACCCCATCAAGGCCTCCATAAAGCCTTGATGACTTCAGAAATTTGCCTTCAGTGTGGCTGTAAGAGAGGTGACTTTTCTTAGTTGGACTTCTATTAGAATAAGCCTGCCTGCTCTGTAGAAAAGGTCTTGCAACTTTGGGTCATCAACCAGAGCTCCACAGGGTAACCCGTCAATCTTGGTTGACAGCAAAATTTCTGTATCTTGGTTAGAGGCTCTCTCCTTTGAAGCCTGTCCTCTTACCCTACCTGTGCAGCCTAGTAAGATACAATTACTCTAGTCTTGAGGAGACTCAGCTGCCTATTTATGGCTGTTGCAGCTCCACTTGCTTTCCATGTCATGCCTGTCTCTTTTAGCCAACTAAGAACTACCCATATTCCAGAATCAGATTCCTTTCTGCCTTTAATGACTCAATGCCAATGGCCCAACTAAGGCAACACATTCCACATTGTGAATTTTCCCTATATGCATGCTCCATATCCCCTATAAAGCCTACTGTCATGATCTGGTCTATTGCTACGTGTTTCCATCTGCATTCAGGGGCAGCAAGTTTTTGTTCACCCTTCCCCAGTAAGTCTTTTGTGTGAGGTCTGTTGTATGGTGTGATTTTTGTGACATTCCCTGGACCCCATTCCAAGATACTCTTTTGTAAAAACAAAAACAAAAACAAACAAGCAAACAAACAAAACAACCTCCTGGAATTTACTGAACTCTATGGGTGCTCTGGATAGAGTCTTCATGTTTTCTGATAGCAGCAAAACTAAACATATATTTGAGAAGCAGGAGGTCTCTTTTGATGCAGGAACTCTGGAAAGGATAATGTAAACTGCCAAAACTGTTCTGAGAGGATGGTCCAATGGCAATAGTTCACCTTTTTTTACTTCTGTCTGCCATTGCTCCTCAAACATATAGAAAGGATGAATGAAAGATGGTGACAGGATTCCTGGAAGAGGAGTGAGTTGGAGTCAGTATATGGCATGTCTGTGATATGAAGAAATAGGCCCATTAAGATAGAAAATGGAGAGAGCTGTAGCCACACTTGGATTCTCTTGTGAAAGATTCACTTAGCCAGGCCCAACCCAGACCCAAGAGAAGAGGAGCTTGGTGTGGGAGAAGGAAGCCAAACAAAATCGAGTTAATGTCATATCTCTAGAGTTACTTTTTATCAAGGTTTAAGCTCAGACTCCAGGACTCTGTACTTATATAATTTTAACAATTCAGTTTCTCTGAACTACAGATTGTGGAGGCCCAAATTACTCAGGGTCAGAGAATCTGAGCTCGCTTTACCCAGCAGGGCTGCGTAAGGGGGGATGATTTGACCATGGGCGTGGTTACCAGGTGTTTGGAAGGGTCTACACTTGACTATGCATTGTGCTTTGATCTAGGAGGTCTTTTGCCCCACCCCTTGGCCTTGTTATAAAAGGCTCTTATGAATAAATGGAAAAGGCTGTTGGGTATTGACCCAGGTCCTCCCGAAGCTGTCCTGTGTTTCTGTCTTTCTGTTCTCCCTTATCTTTCTATCTAATATTTTCTTATCCCTCTCTCCTTCTCATAGGAACCCTGGAAAAGGTGGGAGCTGGCCTTCCACAACTGAGTGACAGCACCAACCTCACAGAGTTGTGAGGATTAAATGAATTAATATGTCAAATAATTGGAAAAGTGCCTAGTGAATGCACAGCCCTACTAGTCCCAGATGCCTGGATGAACATGGCAGATGCAATGCAGGAAGTTGTGGGTGGAGAGTAGGACAAAGACTGAAGTCAAAATTAGCAGGCAAACCCCCCCCCCCAAAAAAAAAGACAGAAAGACTAGATCCTCTCTAACAAGGCTGATACATATGGTGATATTTTAATTGGACTGAAATGTGATTTTATTTGTATGTTAATAAATAAAGTTGCCTGAAGGTCAGAGTTAATAGCAAGACATAGCAGAAACTGGGTGGTGGTGGTGCATGCCTTTAATCCCAGCTCTTAGGAGGCAGAGCTAGGCGGATCTCTGTGTGTTCAAGGATACAGCCAGCATGGAGACACACGCCTTTAATCTCAATACCAACCATAGAAGACCTGGAGGTCTGTACAGACAGGCAGTGACAAGGAGGTCATGTGGTTGGGTTTACAACCAATGAGAAGGCAGAATAGAAAGTCTATAAAAAAGACAAACAGACAGGAAGTAGGTCTCTTGCTGAAGAGGACAACAGCAACAGAGAAGGGTAAGATTTTTAGCTCTGATCTCTTAGGCTTTCATCTTTGCATTGGCTCTGTGTTTCTTATTTAACAAGACCGTTCATCTACAGATACATAACAGTATGCCCAGGAAAAAAAATCACACCATGTGAGTGATCTGAAAGCTAATGATATTGGGATATAAACTTGCCAATTCTTTGGATAGCAATTGCCATTGGGCCTCTGACCTTTTCCCCAGCTCTGGCAAACTTTCTTCATTGAAAGTTCTCTCTTTCTTAATAATTAGTCTCTGCTTCTACCACTATCCATGTGTCCTTGGTTTAATTCCTTGTTCTGACACAGAAGAGCCTCGAAATCCCAGCAGGTGTCACTGGACCCGGATATACACCTATAACAAAGCTGTATACCTCTGGTATGTTTGTTGAATGGAGGCCAAGAGTTTTGTCATTGGATGGTATTTCATAAAACCCATCTTCACATCTGAGCCTGACATTACTCTATGTCATGGTGGTTCACAATAAATAAATAAAGCATGGACCCTTATGATGTTCACAGGCTCACAGGGTCACAGGTGTGGAAGTGGAATGTTCAAAGCCAGTGTACTAAGTGTTCTAAGAGGCCTTGGAGAAGCAGAGTAGGCTTCTTGGGGAAGGTATATCAAAGGACAATCAGAAGATGAGTAAGAGTTATCCAGGAAGAGGGGGCTGAATGCTAGATGTGGAAGTAACTTTTGTCTGAGGGTTTTCTCTGGGCCACAATGTGGTTCTGAGTGGGTAAAGTGTGGGGGTATAAAAGGCACAGGCACCAAGGTTGTGGCTGGAAAGAGAAGCAGCATCTGCTGACTTAGGAGAGTTGGGCTAGTTCAATCCTGGACAGCTTAACACTTAGCACTGTAATGGTTCAGAACAGCAGTCCTTCCTAGATTAGTTAATCATGGACTGCTTTGATTCCCAAAACTATGAAATGTTACAGAGGCCCACATTCCTAATTAAGGAGTATATGACCACTCTTGATGGAGTGTTTTCCAATTTGGGTACTGCCACATGGACACTTAGAGAAAACTTGCTGGAAGTGATGGAATGGACTGTTTTGAAAGGCATGTAGTAGGAACAGAGAAGGAAGAGGAGGAAGAATGTGACATTGAGGGGGTCAACAAATGAAAAAAGAAATCAAGGCTATTTGAAAGGACTCTGTGGTTCAAAGGTTTTCTGAATGGTAGTAGGGAATAAAGCAGGGTTCTGCTAAACAGGAAAAATGACAAAAGAAAATTACCAAAATGTCAACATCCCCGAGGTTGAGGAATCCTGGACTAAACTGATCTAGTGCTCTTAGCTTAAATAGGGGAAATCCAGTTGGAGCCCAAAGATCTAGTATCCCATTTCAACTACTGCTAAGAGACATAAGACACAACCAGATAAGTAAATGTTTTGCAAAACTATAGTTTTGTGATGCTCCAGATTATGATGGTTAGCCTTGATTGTCAATTTGGCTGGTTTTGGAATTGCTTTGGAGACACATCTTTACAAGAAAGCAAGATGAGTTTCAGCATTCATCTCTGTACTTCCTTGACTGTGGATGTTACTAGTTGTCTAATGCTTCTGCTGGCATGCCTTCCCTGCCATGGTGGACTACATCTCTTTTTAAACCATGAGATAAAATAAACCCTATCTTCCTTAAGTAACCAACACACAGCTAGATAAACCAAAACCAGAAGACATTAATAATTAGCAGATGGAAGAAGATGTAGTTTATATGTTTGTATATGTTGCATGTAGCATCTGAGAAGAACAATGCTATTATCAGCCACTGAATTACTATGCAAGATCCAGTTTTCTTTCTTTAATTTTTTCCCTCTCCTCCTTGGCTTTGTTTTCTTCTTAATATATCCTTTGTTCCTGGACTTTTCACTTTACTGTTGTATTAAATGTGGGATCTTTTTTCCTTTTCAGGCTTTAAAAGCAGAATTAGTTTTTTTTTAACTTTGTTAAAATGAGGTGGTGATGATAGGAAGTGGTTACAAGATTGGCTTAGAAGGTAAATGCTGTCAACTTAAATGCAGTGTATCTGCTAACCCAGACTCTGACACACCGTCTCTGATATTTCCGCTGCAAATTTTGGTTTGGCCTAATTCTTTTAAAGATGCGAAGCTGACTTGGTGCTTTCCCTACCAAACAACTTCCTTTTCCTGTTTCTCATTTACCATAATGTTTGCTAGCAGCTTTGTGCTTGAGAGATGAGTATTTGAGTTCTGCTGATTATGTGTGAGTATAAGTGTACTATGGGCATATATGTGTGCATGTGCACATGTATGGGTATATGTATGTGCTTGTGTGTGTGCAAATGACTGCACAGTTCATAATGCTTTCATGACAACACAAGTTAACTAACAAAGTTCTAGTCTCCTTGAGTAGTAAAGGTATGTGTTGTGGAATATTCCTTAACACTGTGTGTTTTGGAAGTGGCTTGTTATGCACTTCCTGTTTACTCAGGTAATAGTATATCCTTCTGGGGTCTTTGATGGAGTTGAAGATGAGGAAGTTATAGTTGCAGTTTTCTTTAGTTATGATAGAAGGCAAATTAGGTACAGAACTTTGGACTCATCAAGATAAAAAAATAATGGAGTATTTTCTCCAAATACGCAAATACAAATGGACTGGACATTGTAAATGTAACTATTACCTGATAATTTTTCTTATTGTATATAGTTTTATTGTGTTAGAGTTAAAAACCTTTCCTTTTTTTTATATAGACCAAAAGGGGGAACTGTTGTGGAATATTCTGTTACACTGTGTCACTATGATTGGTTTAATAAGAAGCTGAATGGCCAATAGCTAGGCAGGATTTCCAGGCATTGAGGACACTGGGGAGCAGAAGAGCAGAGCAGACAGACAGACATGGAATGAGTTGGACACACAAAATGGGATAGATGTAAAAGCTACATGGTAAAACATAGGCGGATAGAAATTGGTTAATTTAAGTTATAAGAGCTAGCTAAAAAAAAAGCCTAAGCTATTGGCCAAGCTTTCCTAACTAATAAGAAATCTCCATGTCATGATTTGGGAGCTGGCTGGTGGGACAGAAAAATCCATCTACAGGTGTGGTTCTCCTTCCAACACTACAAAATTATCAGACGAAAAGAAGGATATCTCTATATCTATATATGGACATGTATAGAAGGATACACACACACATATGGAGAGAGAGAGAGTTTGCATATATATATATGCAAACTAAATGTTCTTGAAAATCTTCATCAAGTCTTACTGGTAAACAGGCCTATAAAGAATCTGAGATTATGGGAGTCTTACGTGGGGATAAAAAGGACAGCAAATGGAATAAAACTGAAAGTCTGGATATTAAGTTCTGTGGGATATAGGTAAGTCATATTGGTAGGGAAAGTCACACCACTAAAGGCTTACATTAGAAAAAAGACTGTGTTTTACTTGAAATCCAAAGTCTTATCTGAAACATTTAGAAGAAGAGCAAAGTAAAGTAAGCTAAGTAGAAAAAAGGAAAAAAGAAAGGATTGAATTAACATAAAAGCAAAAGAAACAAAACAAAAAATTCCTTAAACATGAGACAATGTGATAAACCTGTAGAAAGACTGACAAAAAAGAAGGAACACAGAAAAATGCTCAGTAAAAGGCATGAAATATATTATTACTCCAGAGCCCTTAGAAATCAAAGGATATTTATCAAATACTGTGAACAAGTCGATACATAAAACTCAACAACTTAGATAAGACCAATGAATTCATCAAAAAAACACAGACTACAACAACTTAACTAGACTTGTACCATTAAGGGAATTGACTTCATAATTGAAATCTCCCAACAAAGGCATTTCCAGGTCTGCAGAGCTCAGTTAGAAGGTTCTTCCAAATGTTTAAATAGATGATGCCAATTTTTACACATTCATTCCAGACAATATGAGACAACAGTTCCACACTCATTTTAAAAGACTAGTATTATATTAGTGCCCAGATTACACAACAACAGTACAAAAAGTTAATAAACACAACTAAAAACCAGTTTTCCTGGTGAATAAGGATGAAAAGTTTCTAACAAAATTTCAGTGACTAGATAATGGTTGTTTTTCCCCCAGTGACACAAGGCTGGTTCAATAACTGAGGTGAATCAACACAGTCTGCTAATCTAAAGAAGAAAAATCACACAATCATATCATCTGATAAAGAACAGACATTTAACAAAAAACCTGTTCATGATAAAACTCTAAGGAACAAAATGGAGATGTACAGGAACTTCACAACAATCTTACAGCTGTCACTGTACAACGAGAGATGGATTGTTTCTATGTAAGATAAACAGAGCAAAAGAGAAGTGATTGCTCTCTACTCTTATTCAATGTGGACTGGAAGTCCTAGCCAGCACAATAAGGAGAGAAGAGGCAATTAAGATACATAGATTAGAATGGAAGTGTAAAACTACCAGTTTTCAGATGATATGAGTGTCTACACAGAAAATGCCAAGGAATCTCCAAAAACAGCAAAAGTGGAACAACCCTTATAATAAATAACTATGCAAAGTTTCAAGATGCAAGTTCAACAGATAAAAATTAGCTCTCTAAGTTTGAAATAAGTATTGATAATCACATTAAATATACCACTTATAATCTCTCAAAAAAGAAATATGTAGGTATGAGTCTTCAAACTACATGCAAATCATGTGTACTGCCATCTACAAAATTCTGAATTAAACCAGAGAAGTTCGAAATGAATGGTGAGATACCATGTTCATGAGTTGTAAGATCACCATACTAAAAATCTGTTTTCTCCCAAATCAGATTACAGCTTCTATTAACATCTTTCAAGAATGTTTACAGATCTAAACAAGCATGTTCTAAAATTAACACACGAAGGCAAAAATCACTAAAGTGCTTTGAGAAAGAAGAGTGAAGAGGAAAGAATCATTCAACCCGATTTTTAAACTTTTTTATTGCTTGTGCAGGCTGATAGGATAGACATAGAGATTAATGGAAGAAACTTGAAAAGCCAGATGTCATCCCACACAAGGGTGTTAGGCATTTGAGGTTGCTATGCTAGTACATTTAGCTGTGACCTAAGGTATAGATAAACAATTTCAGAAACTGGTTGTTTTGTACTTAGTACTATACAATTCAGCTTTCTTGTTAGACAAAATCAAATAATCAAGTTAGATGTTAATAGTTTGAAAGATACTAAATTATTTGTACTAGGTTTGTCCTATGCAATATCATTTATCCCAGGACTGAAAACTTAGTCTTATATACACACTTAAGTTTTATAACAGATTTATTCTTAATAGCCTTGAGATAGAAACAACAAAAAAAATCTCTAAACAGATGAATAGTCAAATGAGATATTGCTTATTAATAAAAAAGAATGAATTTTTGATAAATGTGAAATTTGGATGGATATCAAGGGATTCATTATTAACAAAAAAACTTCACAAAGTCACATACTCTGATTTTTTTTTTACATAACATTCTTGAGATTAAAATATTTATAGAGCCAGGAAATAAATTCATGTTTTCTGATTGGCAAAATGTTAGCTGATTTTTAATTATTATAACAAATACCTGAGATAATTAACTTAGAAAGAGGAAAGGTTTGTTTTGGCTTTTGTTGTTATTGCTTTTGTTGAAATAGGATCTTGTGTAACTCAGGCTGGTCTTGAACTTGTTATGTGGGTAAGGATGACTTCGAATTTTCATTTCTCCTGACTATAGCTCCCAAGTTTTGGGTGTTGTATTATGCATCACCACACCCAATATTTTGGCTCATTTAAAAAGATTTCTGTCCAAGATCCATTGGCCCATTTGTCTGGGGCTTGGCAGGAGTGCCTGGTGGAGAAAAACTATCCACTTTTCTTCAGTCTGGGACTTGAGAGAAGCCTCAGTTCAGTGATTAAAACTTACCACTAGGCTCCACCTTCCAATACACTACACTGGGATAAAACTTTCACGTTGCCAGATTCAATTAAATTGCAGCTGAAGTTAAAGGTGTTGCAGGCTGGATGACCATGAAGGTGTGGGTGGCCTGAGGGTGCAGTTTGTGATAGTGGAGTAGCTCTCTATTTGGATTGTTACAGATTATTGAACTCCATACATGGGATAGAATGACACTGAACTATACACAGCAATGTCCCATTTCTGATATGGGCATGGTATATAATTATTGAAGATATAACTATCAGAGGAAATTGGTTAAAGTTTGTTATTATTATTTCCAAATTATTATTTTTGTGTCTTGTTATATTTTATTTATTATTTATATGCAATAATTTTATTTATTTTATAGAACTATTTGCAATTTATAGAACTATTTGTAAATTATATATTACTATATGTAAATTATAAATTATTATTTATCTATCTTGGGCTGGCTTTGAACTGACTAAGAATGACCTTGTACTTCTGATCCTCTTGCCTCTCCCTTCCAAATGCTGGGATAAAAGGCAGTGCTGGGCATAGAACCCAGTGTTTCAGTCATGTTGGCAAACATTTAACTAATCGAACTACAACCTCAGCCAGAAACCAGGTAAAGTTTAGATGGAATTTATCTATATTTGTAGCTTCCTGTTAATCTACATTCATTTTTTAGTTGACTAAAAGGGCTTGATTCTGTAGTTATTAACTAAAAAAGCTTCAGCAGGAGCTGGAGAGATGGCTTAACAACTAAAAGTACTTAGCTGCTTTTTCAGAGGACTAGGGATCAGCACTCACATGGTGGTTCACAATGGTCTGTAGCACCAGTTCCAGGGAATCCAACACCTTCTAAATGCTGTAGGCACAGGCACTAGAACAAACCAATGTCCAAATACTAGTGACAGGATCAACAACTGTAGCATAACTATACAATGACATTCTCAGTGACTGAAATGGACAAGTCACTAATACAAATCATAGTGCAGATGACTCTCACATATGGTGAATGTGTGGAAGAATGCATATTTTGAATGAAACTTGGGAAAATCTGGGAAAGATGAATCTAATATATAGCAAGAGAAATTCTGGAAAAGGCCCATATAACATGTACTAACAATAGCTGAAGTTTTCCTGGTCCCAGCTCCTGCAGTCTCACAGTCTCACAGCCCCTCAGACCCAAAATGAACACACAGAGGCTTATGTTAATTAAAACTGCTCGGCCATTGGCTCAGGCCTACCACTGACTAGCTCTTACATTTAAACTCAGCCCATTTCTGTTAATCTATATGTAGCCACATGTTCTGTGGCTTTACTTGTGTGTCATTACATGCTGCTCCTTGGATGGCAGGTTGGTGTCAGCTGACTCAGCCTCCTTGTTCCCAGAATTCTCCTTGTCTGTTTACCCTGCCTATACTTCCTGCTTGGCTACTGGCCAACCAGCATTTTATTTATCAGCCAATCAGAGCAACATATATTCATAAGTCACAGAAAGACATCCATGGCATAGATATATCAGTGATTACTTGTGTAGGCCATTGTCTGAGAAAGTAGATAATTATAAGGGGACTTTGGGGATGATGGATATATTTTGAATCTAGATTGTGATATTTACACTGATCTGTACTCATGTGTACCTTATTGGTGAAATTATTAAGGCCACTCCATGTAGTTAAAAGGGAGGTTTATTTTGTGGGGTAACTTACAAGGGAAGGGATAGGTTGCAGGGTCTGGGAAAGGTGTAGAGCAGACCGGCGGTGTTCTCTGGAGAACTCTGCTCAGTCTACCTCCATCGTCCAGGGTCCAGGAACCAAGAGAGCCTGCACATCTGGATCTCAGGTTATAGGTGTAACTGTTATTGAAGCCTCAATGGGGGTTGAAACTTCCAGGTCAAAGCTGGAATAGCTACCCACTACATCACCTGCTTAAAGCAAATGCATATTACTGTCAATTATATTCTAATGAAGCTGATAAAAGAAACAAAGCTGAAAAATACCCCACCCCTTTCACACACACTTGAGTCTTGTGACATTGGGGAACCAGCTCTTTTGGTTGGGCTCCAGACTCAACTCAAATGAGTAGTAAGAACTGAATGAAAGCTCAGGATACCTGGGCTCCCAACCTTGCTTTTAGTGATAACTTGTGGATGACTCATGGGTCAGTCATCCATCATGCTCCCTTGTTACTCTGCTGTATTTATGAGGCTTTTGAGCAACAAAGCAGCAAAGTAATTGTCAGAAGAACTATCTTTCTGTCGGGATATGCTATGCTTTGTGGAGAGAATAGTAACTCAGATTGCTCTTGAACTTGAACTCTGAGTAAAAGCTGACCTCTCGTGAGCACTCATAGAAAATGCTGTTTTCTTAAGGGATTCCTGTGGTGGTATATAAGAGCCAAGAGCTGGGCTTCTCACTGTCTGTTCTAAGCATTTGGCATTTTATTTTTAAAGAACTAACCTTCACCACAAATGACTCATCACACTGCAAATGCAAGAAATGGGTGTTATTAAGATCTTTGCTATACAGTGGAGGAAACTGAAGTACAAGAAGGCTAGATTCTTGCCCAAGTCACACAACCAGATAGTGACAAAGCTAGCTGCAGGGTCAGTGGTCCTAAGCAGAACAGAACATACCTTAGTATTCTTCCTTGTGATCAAGACAACTATTCTATAGCCTATATTATTGTCTTAGCATTTTATTTTCTCCATTGGAATAATTTCAACAATACTAAGGAGACTGAGGCAAGTAGATTTTGGAGTTCACAAGCCACCTGGGCTACACAGCAAGAGACTATTTTCAAAATGAACAAAGCTAACACACACACACACACACACACACACACACACACACACACACACACCTCCCCAAACTTTGACCTGTGGGCTCTCCCTTCACAGCAAAGGAATCCCTTGAGGGATAGTATCTGCTCACTCTCCTCATAACAGGGAGTCAGCCAGTTTTTGCTGCCAAATTCCTCTGTAGTCTGCCCTCTTATGTGCCACACATTGCCTTGTTGGCAAAGAGAAGCCCAATGTGGCAATAGAGGCGGCGGCAGTGACAGTGGTGTGGTGGTAGGGTAGTAAAAGTATTCACCATGCTAGAATTGACATAAAAGTTTTAATAAAGTATAAACACTGTGGACAGAAACACAGTAGATGAATACTCGGATAGAATTCTACCCCTAAGGAGAAACCAGTTAAGGGAAGTTAAGGGAAGTTACCCAGGCTATGTGTGTGGGGTTGTATTTGAATAGATAGGAAGTGGGCAGCTGACTATCTTGTTAGGTGGCACAGCCATATCTGATGGAAATGGCAAAAGTCAAAGCCAGCATGGCTGTTTGACAAAGATCCAGCAAATCTGAGCCACGTGACGGCTCCATGTCACCTTTCATCTCCACCTGTTACATACTTGGGGGACTTTTAATATTTGTACATTTTGGTGATATTGGATTGATGGAAAATTTCTTATGAATTGTTTATGCCTTCTCCCAGGAGTATTGCTTCTGATTTTCCCCAGGAAAGTCCTGAAAATACTACCCATACTGCTTTTAGGGAGATATCCTTAATTACTTGAAGGTCTTCCTTACGCCTTGGAGGTTGTGACACACATAAAGAAGCCAGAAGTCTCTTTATGAGGCTATGAGACATTCTTGAAACATCTGTCCTTGTACTTATGCAGGAACAAGATAATCAAAACAAAATAAACTTAAAAAGGTCAACAATATTCAGTGGGCTAGAGAGGAGTTGGCTATAGATCATATTGCAAGCCTCTTCCCACTATACACTCAGACAATTATGTGGCATATACAACAACACATTTAGATTAGCTGAAGTTACCTCTGCCCTACACAGAGAATGGAGTAAAAAGATGATAAAAGAATGAGATGTTAGGACCTACCTTTCTTAGGCAAGTTAGCACATGCAGAGCAACTATGGTGTCATTTGATCAAAGAACAACTGAATGTCAAGATTAGACATATAAACAAATTTTATAAAGATATAAAATATAAACATTGTATTATGCCAGAATTTAAATAATAACTGCAGCAGCTTTGGTCTGAGGACTTTTCTTGGGTACTCTGACCATTAATAATTAATAACACGCTGGTAGAATTCTGCGCTGAAACCTGGGCTTTTTTTTGGTTGGGAGACTTTTAATGACTGTTTCCTTAGGGGTTATTGGACCATTTAAATAGTTTATCTGGTCTTGATTTAACTTAGGTATGTGGTACACAAAGATACCCCCACAATAGACTGCTGGCAATGGTCGAGAGACAGCCTGAACTGATCTACTCTAGTGATGGGATGGTCAAACACCCTAATAGCCGTGCTAGAAACCCCACCCAACGAATGAGGGATCTGGATGCAGAGATCCATGGCTAGGCCCCGAGTGGAGTCCTGGGAGTCTAATTAGCGAGAAAGAGGAGGGTTTATATGAGTGTGAATTGTTGAAACCAAGGTTGGATAAAGCACAGGGACAAATAGCCAAACGAATGGAAACACATGAACTATGAACCAAAGGCTGAGGGGCCCCCAACTGGATCAGGCCCTCTGAATGGGTGAGACAGTTGATTGGCTTGATCTGTTTGGGAGGCATATAGGCAGTGGTACTGGGTCCTGTGCTCATTGCATGAGTTGGCTGTTTGAAACCTGGGGCTTATGCAGGGACGCTTGGCCCAGTCTGGGAGGAGGGGACTGGACGTGCCTGGACTGAGTCTACCAGGTTGATCTCAGTTCTTGGGGGAGGCTTTGCCCTGGAGGAGGTGGGAATGGAGGATGGGCTGGGGGGAAGGGGAGGGGGGCAGGAATGGGGAGAACAAGGGAATCCGTGGCTGATATGTAGAACTGAATGGTATTGTAAAATAAAATAAAAGGAAAAAAAAAGAGTTAATAATACACTGCTAGGGACATGGCAATATGCCTATGCTGGCATGAAGATTTTGTTTTGGTCTGGTACCCTTGAAGCTACAAAAGATACTAGCTTGAGAACAGGTTGTCATATGCCTCTAGATTCTTAAAAATTGAGTTATGGGTTTGGGTTAATGAGTAAAAAGGATAACTCTGTTTATCAATGATGGAAATACTTAAGGAAAAATGATTGGAAATGATAACTGTTCTGTCATAGTTTATTAATGATGACTAAAAGATGAGCAAGAGGAAGTGAAACATGTCCAAAAACAAAATGATATGATGTATGTTTTGGAGCAACATGAATGTATCCTTACCTCCTGAATTATGTATAATAAGAGACACTCTGGCTGCTAGTTGGTCAGGCTGCAAGATTCTCACCACCACCATGGCCTGGCTCACCTCCTTCCCTCAACACCTCCTTACATTCTTGCTGGGATGGCTCCTGGCAGTTAGTAAATTTTATAACATTATTTTCTCTTCCTGGGACTGGTCATTTGGGGTGAGGCATTGGGGGTCTTTAAAAGTTGAACTATATGTACCCATGACTAGGGAGGACATAAGCCCTTGGGGGGGAGAAACAACTACTATTAGTTTGCTAAATGGACATAGTATCAAAATGCCTTCTAAATACTTACCTTTATACCAACACATTAGTGCAGGCAGCACTTGCCTTCATCAGGGAAGCTTCTATTGCAGTGGACATCAGCAATGCAGACCTACAACTGGTCAAAGTGGAGAAAACATGTGACTGTGGAGTGCTCAGGCCTAAATGAGATCCCTATAACATACACACACACACACACACACACACACACACACACACACACACACACACACACGTGCACGCACGCATGCACGCACGTGTGCACACACACTCCCCTCTCATCAATTCAGGCAACATTGTGGAAGGGATGGGGATGGAAAGACTGTAACAGCCAGAGTTTGTGGAAGACTGATTCAAACTAGTATCTTCTGGATATGACAGGACCATTGTACTCATGAACTCACAGCACAAGTTGTGCTTGCACAAGATCAAGTCAGTCAGCTTTCTAGCACGGATAGGCGGAGGGGGTTCATGTGGTCCCATCCAAGCTGAGGAGGAGTTATTGGTAGTTGATGACTGCTGGAGAAGAACCTTTTCTTTTTTAAGGGTGTGTGGCCCTTGGTAGATTGCATATGCTCTGGTGAATGGTCATATACCAATGCACATGCAGACATTATTAACTGGACTCAGTAGGTTATTAAAAATAAAAGGAAGAGGATATGATGTTGTAAGGGGTATATTAGAGGGTCCAGAAGAAGTCAGATGGCAGAAGGAAATTGAACATAAACAAGTATTTTGTATAGGTATATGAAATTGTCAAAGAATAAATTAAAAATTGTTTTTTAAATGTGTTTTAGGTTTACTTTATTATTTTATGCATATGAGCATACATATGGGTACCATGTTAGTACCTAGTGCCTACAGAGGTCAGAAGAGGTCACATAATCCCCTGGAACTAGAGTTACAGATAGCTGTGAGCTGCCATGTGGGTGTTGGGAATTGAACCTGGGTCCTTTGTAAGAACAAGTACTCTTAACTGCTGAGCCAACTATTTAGCTCAGGTTCTAATTGTTTATATAATGCATCACAAGTCATTGGTTTAGGCTCCAAGCATTTAGTGTTAAAACTGTTAGAGGAGAATTTTTTTTTATTTGTGACCCTTTTCTCTCTACAAATACAAGCCAGTGCACTCAGCCCATAAACTTAGCACACACCCCTGTCTTGTGCTGTACACCTACAGTGGTTAGCCTTGGCACGGAACCTTCTCATTCATCAGCAACAGCCTTATGACCACCAAAGCTCATTAATAATGCAGTCTTGGGCCCTCTGAATCAAACTCTGCATTTAATTTTATTTTTGGATAGATTCATTTTACCTTTATTTATGTGTATATTTGTGTGTTTGTGTATGCACATGTATGTTTGTGTCCATTGAGTCCAGAAGAGGACAACAGATCACCTGGAGCTGGAATTACAGGTGAGCTCCTGAAATGTGGGTACTGGGAACTAACTTAGGTTCTATGCAAGAGCAGAAAGTATTCTTAATCCTTGAGTCATCACTCCAGCTCTCAGACTCTGCATTTTAGTGAGTGTCCACAACCACAGTGGATTCTTAATGTACTAGAGACTAGTAGTGCTAATGGGGTGGGGTGTAGCAGGTATTGGAATGGTATACTAGCTGCTAGCTGATCACATCTGTACCCTTCTCTGAGGACAGCACTGATTTCAAGCCTGCATTTTGAACTCCAGTCATCTGGAAATCTTAGAAATTCCAAAACCAGATCACACCTCAAACCAAGTGAATTTGGCCTCTGAGGGAGGGACATGAGCATCAGTATTTTGGGAGAGATTCTCTTATATGGTAGACATGTTTGGACTTATTCTATATCTGATAGGCATTGACTTGCTCAGAATGCCCTGGAAGGTCTATGCCATTCTCCCTTGCACTGAGCTGAGGGTTTATCTGTTGTAGACTCTTCTTGTTCCATGTCTTAGAAGGGGGGTACTGCTAATGTCAGACTTATCCTTGGCCCCAGCTCCTCTTCTGCACCCTGCCTCCCTCACTCCCTACAGCTTTCACTGAGACTTTCTCAGAACATTTTGTGGCACATAATCTCTTTTCTAAGCCCTGCTTCTTGGGAACCCTGCCCAGGGCACAAGGATAGCTCCACCAAAGCTTTACTCATCCCAGTCTGAACTTCACAGTCTTCCCTGCTCACCTTGTTTCTTCCTGCCCATCCACCTACACCTCCTCTAATCTAGAAATGGCTGGCACTTGCCCTTAAACTCTAGACTGTAGGTCTCATTTATTCCAGTTTATACCGGGTACTCTGTTGATGTCACTGTGCTGTCCCACCTTGCACACATATGTGTGCAATGTTTTGTGTCATTCTCCTACCAGAAGTTTCAAGGGGCTCCCCCGCTGTCATACTCAGTAGTATTTCTCAAATCTTATCACATGTCTACAGCCCTTCAGTGAAATTATGTTGTCCTTTGAATAACTAGAAATGAAATATCTTAAGAACATGCTCATGTTGCCAGATGATCACAGTCACCACCTACTTTCAGTTCCCAGAGTTCTGATCATGATGTTCTTGGAATGAAATGACTATTGAAAGACACGGGTTTTAATTTGATGGACTTGTGGGTGAGTCTGGCTTATATGACTTAAGCATGTTCTATTATCAAGAGGAGACAACGAATACCAAGTTCTGTACTCATCACCACCATAACAATAATATTTAATATTGAACAAGTGTTTATCACAGACATTGTGATTCTCATACCTTTCTTTTTCATTTTTCATATAGCTGTGGGATAAATACTATCAAGATCACATATAGTTTGAGTTTGTGTTACTGTCTAAGAAGCTCAACAACTGATCATTTCTCATAATTCTTCAGGGTAGGCCACCAAAACTTTTCCAGGCTATTCTCTTCCCTTTCTCTTGGCTCTATCCACTTGGTGGCTGGCTTCACACTGGAGATTAAGAAGGATTTAGCCAGGTTTAGTGCCTTTAGCTTCCCATTTGACCCCCCTTTCTCCACATTCTAGCTTCCTTTCAGCATGATACTGTAGAGGCCCAGGCTGAGTGTGGGGTAAAGCAGGATCACTTCATCACATTGTGTGGGTCAAGACAAATGCCAAGGTCATTCTAGATTCAAGGGAGGGGAAATAAACTCCAGATCTTGGTTGGAAGACCAGCAGGCATGTACAAAGAAGGGCGGGAAGTACTGCTCGACATGCACATATATAGATGTACAAATTGTTTCAGCTTATTATAGAATGAATGGTAGATCTTGGACTAAGACCCAGCCAGTAAGCTCTACAGCCTCTGCTTTAGGGCACTAAGTGATGGTCATCTTTTTGACGATGGAGTCTCTATAGCCCAGACTGGCCTTAAATTCAGTTTGTAGCCCAATCTGGCCTTGAACTTATGGTGAGCCTCCTTCTTCAACCTCTGGTGTGGTACTATCATGCTTGGCTTTCTACTTTCATTTTATGCCCCAGGCTATAACAAGACTGGCTGTAGAGCAGAGTGTCTCTTGTATTTTAGTTTACCATCTGAGGATATTTGTAGAGAAATTGATGTTACAAATGCCACTTGAAGGCCAAGTGACTCTCAGTCTCCTGTCGATGCACTCATTTTCTTAACTCACTGGACTCAACTGTGTGAAAGGCTTGATAGGTTTCCTTGGCTTCCAGCATTTTGTTTTCTGGAATCCTTTGGTTCTTACTGCACTTTCAGATTTTCCCACCAGGGGGAGACCATCTCCTTTTTTTTTTTTAAAGGACAATTTCTCCTTTCTTATCACAGGTCAAGCACACAGTTCTGACTGAAGCTGTTGTGTATTGTTAGTGTGCTGATTTTAACAACAATGTGTTTAAGTACAAATGACACACCAGGTTTTGAAGATAGTACAATAAAAAATGTAAAGTGTCTTAGTACATGTAGTAAACTAATTACATGGTAAAATGGTTTAGGTATGTTAAAGGTATCATTAAATTAATTTCTCAACCCCTTTCAGGCCCAAACCCTGCTGCCCGGTCTCTCAGAGAATGAACCTAGAACCTTGCACATACTAGTTAAATACTCTACATTCTTTATCTATTTTAGATTTTTAAAACAACAGTGTGGCTATAAAAAGATTTAAAAGTACGTATGTGACCAGTTTTATATTTCTATCAAACAGTAGGTTTTCCCAGTGTCAAACTCCAAAGTAACTCTGAAGAGCACCAAAGATCCAAAGATGCAGTCTGAAAAGGAGCAGGTTGAGGAGACTGGGACAGAGACTGGGTAGCAACACAATCCTACTTATCCCATTAGAGACTATAGAGTTTACTTTAGAACCCAAATATCCTATACTTTGCTTGCTATTTCTTTCTCTTTTATGCTTGAATCCCTGAGTTCCACATGAAGACCTAGGCTTTTATTATTCTACTGTACCTTATCAGCAAGTTTCACCATCTCAGGTCTCTCTTGACTAGAGACCTTTGAAAACTGGCAGTAGGCTGCTCAGAACTTCTTGGCCTCCTTGTCTAAAACTCTTTGACTTGCTCAATTCAAGTTGTGTCTAGGGGACATAGTAATGCTTGAAGGGGTTTGTTCAAGGATGAAAAGACAGAACCAGCAGGACTTGCTGTTCACTTACTCAGTGACTATCACATTCTGCTCATGCCTGAGAGCTCAAGTAATCTATAGTCCTGCCTATACAGGGGTCATTGGGGTTCACATGATCAGGGAGTGACTCATGTGGATATCAAAAGCTCCCCTAGAAACTTCTCAAAAATGACCCTATGAATCAATAATGGGGAGTTGGGAAGCAAGGCCAGAGTTGTAGGCCAAAGTGATCCCAGGTGCAAACCCTGCACCATAGCCCTTCTTGGGCGTAGCTGACAGAACTATAGCCATGACTCAGTGGTTGTTCCTTATGTGGCACCAGTGGAGGTCCAGGCACAGAAGCACAAGTCAATTGGTCTGCCTAGGTGAGAAGAGCTCTGCCCATGGAGGCTCCAAACAAGGGGAGAAAAGAATCAAGAATCGGAGTCATCTTCTTTTACCTGGGATTGCCAGTTAAGGGACCTGATCTGGTGGCCCACCTTGCTTGGGAATGGCTTCAGTGTACCTCCAACCTTACCTCTCTCATCTGTAGTCAATGGGAGGGCTACTGAACCATGGGAATTTGAGAGATCCCAAACTGATGTGTTCTGGGGTCACAGGATAAGGGTGCTCTCTATTGTGCACCTTTGGTTACTGTCTTTGAGCTTACTTTTTTATTTGTAGGATGAATATATTACATATAGCTAGTAAAAATTACCATAAGACACCAGGACTTAAACAAAAAGCATGTATTGTGTCATACAGTTTTTGTGGGTTGGGAATTAGAGACAACTTAATGGGGTAGTTTTGCCACAGTCTTTCTTTGATGATGAAAAAAAATGTCTATTCCATCATTAGATGATTTGGCTGGAGGTTGGAACTTGATTGCTTACAGGTGTTCATTCCTTCTGCTAGCAGAGATCTCAGTTCCTTATCTCATGAGCCTCCCCAGCTACTGCCTCAGAGTCCTGTGACATGGCCTCAAGCAGTAGCAATGTAAGATAGCAAGACAGAAAACTGTTCTTTCTGTACTCTCTTTGTTACAAAGGTCAGCCCAAGTCAAGGAAATGACTACCAGGAAGTGTAAGCTATCATGAAGTTTATTAACACAGTGAAGTAATACCACTTCTGCCTATTTCATGTCAGTGCTTTTTATTTATTTGTTTGTTTTGAGATAGGGTATCATGTAGCCTAGGCTGGCTTCACACTTCCTATATAGCCAAGGATGCCCTTGAATTTTTGATCCTTCTGCTACTACTTCCTGAGTGATGGAATTACAAATGTCTAACACTATGCTTGGTTTATGCAGTGCTGGGGATGGGACTCAGGATTTTGTTGGTGATAAACAAACACCTTACCAACTGAATTATATCAACAGCCCCATTTTGAGGCTTTGTATACATACTCTGTATTAGATTTTTTTTCCCCACTGTGACAAATATCTGAGAGAAACAAATTAAAGAGAGAATTTATTTTGGCTTATAGTTTCAGATGATTAGTGCCTGACCCTTTGCCTTGGTGTTTCTAGGCCTTCAGTGAGGTGGAACACCGTGGTGGCAAGAGTGTGTGGCAGAGATTGTTCACCCCACAGTGGCCATAAGTCAAAGAAGAAGACAGGAAGGCCACAAAGAGGAAGGGGGAGAGAAACAGTCTTCAAGGCCACACCCTAAAAGACCTGCTTCCTCTATCTGGGTGCCACTTCCTATTTTGGCTGCCTCCTGATAATGCTATCATATTATGAATCTACCAAGGGATGAGTCCTTTGATTAGGTCAGAATTTGAAGGATACAATTACTTCTCAAGTGTCTATCAGCTTGACACCTAAGACTCTAATACATGAGTCTGAGGAAGACATTTCATATTAAATCTTAACAAAGCCACTGCAATAAAACCAACAATTGTGCAGAGGTTGCAATTGCTAAAAACAGCTGCTAAGGGGACTGCTACAGCTGGGCCCTGAGACATCAGAGGAAGTGCCACACAGGGTTTGGAAGCTCCGGGATCTCTAGTTCTCTTTGTTGTCCTTGTGTGAAGACAACATGGAAAGAACTAAGATGGTTTAGAAAATCTGCCCATCACATTTGAGTGCTCACCCAAGGCTGGTTTTGATAATTCATTAGTCTTCTCTCTAAATTTCAGGCATTCTAAGAGAAGGTCTGATCCAAGGTGGAGATTGACTTATGTATTAGCCCTTAGCTCTGAGACTCAGAGGGGATCACACATGCTCTTCATGAATGCCAACAAGTATAGTTCCATTATCAAGACTTGGCAAGACTCCATGTAATTTCCCAATATCTTCACTGATTCCTTGAAATAGTCACACAAAGAAGTTTTAGGTAACCTTTTTTTTTGCAATGATAAAATACTTTTTTTTTTTTAAAGGCAGGGTCTCTCTTTGTAGCCCTGGATGTCCTGGAACTATGTATAACAGGCTAGACTATGTCTTAAAGTTGATTTTGACTCTTTCCTGGTTAACTTTTGCATACTCTTCTATAATAGTGTATTGATCATCCCAGTTGTGTAATAAATCACTCCATATCATAGGTAGATACTATAGCAACCATTTTATTCTGCTTATGATTTTATAGAATAGGAATTCAGGAATGCTCAGCTGAGGTGTTCACCTGTTGGATTTCCCCCTGCTTTCTGTCCTTTCCCTTCCATTTCCTCTCCTTTTCTTCCCTTTTTCCTCTCTTTCTTTCTTCTCCCCTCTCCCTTTTTTCCTCCTTCCTTCCATCCCTCCCTCCCTCCCTCCCGCTTTCTCTCTTCCTTCCTTCCCTCCCTCCCTTCTTTCCTCCCTCCTTCATTCCTTCCTTCTTTCCTCCCTCCCTTCCTCTCTCCTTCCTTCCTTCCTTCCTTCCTTCCTTCCTTCCTTCCTTCCTTCCTTCCTTCCTTCTTCCTTCCTTTCTTCCTTTCTTCTTGACAAAGGTCTCACTGTGTAGCCCAGGCTGGCATGGAACTTGTCATGTAGCTCAGGTTGTCCCTGAACCTGTTGTAATCTTCCTGTTTCGGTCTCCCTGGTGCAGTGATAACAAGTGTGTCTCTGCCAAATTCATTGTCTGTGGGATTTCTCACATGGTTACAGTAGGATGTCAACTTAAGCTTCATTATCTGCCAGTTAGAATGCATTGGATGTTCAAATTGGCGTACTTCTATGCTATTAGAGAGATTCAAATTAAAATTCATCTCACCTTTGTCAGAATGACTATCATTAAGAAAATGAATAACAACAGATACTGATAGATATGTGGGGAAAAGGGAATTCTTATACACTTTTAATTGGAGTGTTATCATTAAGAAAACAAAGGGAAAGGGAACCCTTATACACTGTTAGTGGGAATATAAATTAGTCTAGACACTACAAAAAACAGAATGAAAGTTCCTCAGAAAACTAAAACCAGAACTACCATATGACCCTGCTATTTCATTTCTTAGAATATTTTCAAAAGTTTCTAAGCAGACATAGTATAGAAAATGTGCACATCCATGTTTATTGCTCTACTATTCACAATAACCAAGTTATGGAAACAGCCTAATTATCCACCAACAGACAAATAGATAAATAAAATGGAATATATACACAATGGTCTTTTAGTCAGTCATGAATGAATGAAATTATGTCATCGGAGGAAAATGGATGCAACTGGACAGATCATCATATTAAATGAAATAAGACTCAGAAAGACAAGTGTCATGTTTTCTCTCATTTTTGTACCCTATATTTGAAATAAATACATAAAATCACACACATTCACATATGTCATGAGATTAGAAGCATGACTGGGAGAATGAAGAAACAAGAGGAAGAGGGGAGAAAGGAAAGGGCATGGGGCAAATATGATCAATATACATGACTTACTATTTACAATGAATATATATCAATAAAATTTTTTGGAAAAAGATAATCTTGTTCAGATATTCACTATACCTTGTGGCTTATGTATACTCAGCGTTGGTTAAACGGCCACCATGCCAACAGAGGAGAGTGCTGGAGGAGAGTCATGAGCCATAGTTACCTTTTTAGAGCTTTATTGGGAGAGAGGTGGTGGGAGAGAGAGGGAGGGAGAGGGCAGACAGAAGGAAGGAGTGGAAAGGAAAGAGAGGGGCGCACAGAGGGCCCACCCACTTTTTAGGCTGGGACACCATCGCAGGCTGAATCCTTACACTCAGGGACCCTGATGTGTAGATATATCCACACCCAAGGTCAGTACAGTGAATATCATTTGCTATTAACCCACAGATGACTCCCTCACTCAGCCATCTAGAGAGAGGCAGAGTCAAAGCAATCACTGAAAAACTGAGTTGGGGCAATTGGATGAAGCTAGCTATAGGCCTATTTTGCCAACTTCTCATTTTGTGGTTCAATAATCACTTTACTGTTTAAGCTACTTGAAGTTAGTTTCCTGTAAATGTTAATGGAAATGCTCCTACTTCTGGGACTAATTCTGACTTTGAGAAGGGATGTTTAAGGAGACTTAGCTTAATATTCCAGGCCTAATCTTCAGGTATTATACATGTTCCCTGACTTGAATCTGGTTTCTGACACCTGGAATTTCCTCTCAGTCTCTCTATTTACATTTGAGAATGGCTGAATCTCCCCAGAACCTGTTGCTTTTATTCATATCATTCTCAATGGTTACTCATGGCTGGAGTCTTAATCTCTTCCAAAGTATCACCTTAGTGGTTACAGTCACACCACAAGCTATGTCTCAGATGTCTTCCTAGATGTGAGAGAATGGCTGCTTTCCTAGGAGCCTCCTTGTTGAGTTATTTGATTTTTCATCCAAGGCTGGGTAGACCCCAGTGCCTGCTCACCTGGTTTTTTTCCTGTTATTGTACTATGAAGATTCCAGACACCTGGTCCTGTATACTAGATCATTATCTTTCTGATGCCTGCAGCTGGATGGATGAACCCTGCCTCACTTACAATTACCCCTATTCCTCCTTGAAGGTGCCTTGGTGCAGAGCTTCCTGGTAGAAACCTTACAAACCTTGGGTGGAAATGTTTGGTTTAGGAGACACAAAATGTACCTCCACTTGTAACGTTTACACTTTCACTGAAAAAGAGTCATCTCTATGTTTCTTACTGCATAAGTCTCCTTGGTATGCACTCAGGGATCAGACTTGATCCTATTTCTCTGCTTCTTTGGGTGAGTTGATTACACGGGGACTTTGAAAGCAAAAATAGTAGACCCCACTTCCTATGAGAATCTGACTACAATACCAGTTGTATGTAAGTAAATATGTTTAAATCAGTTGTGTCATTTACTACTAACATGTGCACACTTCTTTGCTTGTGGTTTTTGTTTGAGTCCTCCCCTGTGCTTTAAGGCATTGTCTGCTTGTTCACAGCTATCTGTATTTGGGGCAGAATTCATTCTGAGACTTGCTTTTGGGGTAACCTAGGGTACAGCTACAGAGGTGAACCTCAACTTCTTTAACTACTCACAACCTCTGATATTTACTGAAAGGAACTGCAACATCATATGTAATTAGAGTGGTTCCGCTCAGCTCCAACACCTTGGTAGTAGGAAGTGAGCACACACAAGTGATCAGTGGAAGTTTTCTAAAGATTTCAGTAAGGAGACTCAGAGAAAACAATTCTCATACATATAAGTCCCAGAAACTCCTTGAAATATTTCTGACTACAGCAAAGATCTCCTGTGGCCTTTTACCTGCAACACCAGCTCTGCCCTCTCCTTCCTCCTTTGTGGTGAAGAAATGGACCATCCTTCAGCAGAAAATCTAAGAGCTGCCCAAAGCCCAGTCTGGGAGTGTCATTCAGGAAGTAGATTTCTCAAGGACCTTTCTTCTTCAAACAAATTCTCATGCTAATGGCTACAAAGACATTTTTGCCGTAGGCTATGTGATAACCTTGAAATGTTGATCATTACAGAACAGTGATAGCTCAAGGTTTTTGATTAAGGCCAGGCATCCCAAGTTCTAAACTTTCAGCATGTCCTTATACTGGTTCTGGATGCTGCTGGGATGGTTGGAAGGCTGTCAAGCTTGTCTGACTTCCTGTTTCTGCAGCCTTCTTATCACCACAATGAATGCTGTTTTCCTGACTGTGGTTTGTGAGACCCCATCCCAGAGCTGAGGCTCACATCTGTGGAAATCCCCTGCATCTTCTGTTTCAGATCTATGTTTCTCTGTTTCTCACCCCTTGTCTGTCCCACTGGATCTCCTTCTCTCCATCCCTCTTAGAAACTGCTGATTCCCAGTACTTTGTTAGAATGGGCCCTCCCTTGAACTTTAAACCATTTTGCCTCAGACTCTAGCCCAGTGACTGGAATACAGAGTTCTGGCAGTTGACAGGCCTTTTGATGAAACTGTTGGTACTGTAGGCTTTTGAGGCTACCTCCTACTTTCTGGTTTGTTCAATATGATGCCTTTTCAGTTAACACAAGCAGCTACCATTAGTCATAGAAGGGCAGGGCCAGCTTTGGTTAGTAACTTCACTCTAGTTACCATAACAACACTTCAGACTGATTTTTACTCCCACAGGACAGACATTTATGAACAAGCAGGCAAAATCTGCACCCATCTATAAGGTAAGTATAAGGATTTGGTCCTTAACTACGTCATCGGCGTCCCAGCCTAAAAAGTGGGTGGGCTCTCTGTGCATCCCTCTCTTTCCTTTCTGCTCCTTCCTTCTTCTCTCCCCCTTCTTTTCTTTCTGCTCTCTCCTTCCGTCTGTCCCCCCTCCCCCTTCTCTCCCAATAAAGCTCTAAAAAGGTAACTATGGCTTATGATTCTTCTGACCAGCACTCTCTTCCGCCTGCATGGCCACCGTAGGCAGCACACAAGCAGTCAGCCACAAGCAGTGCATCATTTAACCAACATTGGTGCCATGATCAGCTTATAGTCTCAGACAAGTCTTCCAAAAGAATTGGTTTATAGTCTGCCTACTGGCAGATCTTCCAAAAGCTGTCCTTAAGCCACCAATCATCAAGAAAAAAAATTCAGGACACGGAGTAAAATCCATCTGTTGTTCCCCAGACCTCCCCGACTAAAATTTAAGCATCTGGAGAGCAAGGCTCCTGACCCCACAGGTGAGAGAATCATCTGTGGCATTTAAGGTGTGCCAAGGAAGAGATAAAAGCCCAAAAACAAAATTGCCAAGTGCTGGCACTAGCTGACTCCCGAAAGCTGTTGGGTCCCTGTTTTAAGTGAGGAAAAGGCCATGGGCTAGTGAATGCCCTGCCAGGCCATCAACAACCTTTTTAACATAAAAGTGCCACCTAGAAAGACAACCAGTCAGCTGACTGCCCCCAGGTGCCAAGACGCATGGGTACATCAAGCTAAGACTTCCAGCAGACCTAGGCTTGGCTACAGACATGACAGGGAACCCAGAATGCAGCAGGGAAGCGATCTGTTTCTTTCCTTCTGGACACCAGAGCCAGTGACTTGGTCCTGGGAGTTTTGGGATGTTACCTCTCCTTTCTCTATCGTTGGTTACAGAGGACAGCCTTACCCACCTCACCAGATTTAATTGCACTTTCAGAGTTACTTAATGGAAAAAGATTTCCAGCTAAGATAAGAGCTCATTGCTTCACTCCAGATCCACTGCCTGGGTTTCTCACGTGTATACAGACAGGGCCCTGATCTTTGCCTTGTCCCTAATTCCAAAAAATAAATTCTCACGCACCATAAGCTTTTCTCTTCCCAGTTCCCTGTTCTAACTCACTGTTCAGCTAATGGTACAGGACCACCACAGAACCGGACTCCAGAGATAATCAAGTGAGAAACTATAACAACTGAAGGTATTTACACCCCCAGACCTAAAAGCGTCTGGGCGCTACAAAAAGACTTTAATGTAAACATCTATTACTGCCGGGCGGTGGTGGTGCACGCCTTTAATCCCAGCACTCGGGAGGCAGAGGCAGGCGGATCTCTTTGAGTTCTGGGCTACCAAGTGAGTTCCAGGAAAGGCGCAAAGCTACACAAGAGAAACCCTGTCTTGAAAAACCAAAAAAAAAAACAAAAAAAAAAAAAACCAAAAAACTATTACTATGAGATGCTTTTAACAATTGATCACCTGTCTCCTAGATTACGAACTAGTAAAGGAAACAGGTGCTTTAAAATAATCTGTCTCTGATAAAGCTTAACATGTTTCAAAATCCATAGGGACAGGCTGGATCTACCTCAGATAAATGTCAACATAAAATAACAATGATTCTTTTATCTCTCTAAGTTTTTTTTTTCTGTGTCACCAGCATCTTGTCATACAAAAAGTTCCCAGCCACAGCCAAGAGGGATACATGTCTCCAGAGCAAACGGATGACAGACAGCATCTCACAATGCCTGTCTACCTCGGAAGACTCCCCCTGGAAGCAGTTTTCAAGAGGAACAACGCCCCTAGTCCCATCTACCTGCTTTTTTATAATAAGGGAAAGTCTGGGATGTAAGGATTTGGTCCTTAATTACATCATCAGCCTTTGATGGCGTCCCGGCCTAAAAAGTGGGTGGGCTCTCTGTGCATCCCTCTCTTTTCTTTCTGCTCCTTCCTTCTTCTCTTCCTCTGTCTCTCCCCCCTTCTTTTCTTTCCACTCTCTCTTTCCATCTGTCCCCCGCTCCCCGCCTCTGTCTCCCCCTTCTCTCCCAATAAAGTTCTAAAAAGGTAACTATGGCTTATGATTCTTCTGACCAGCACTCTCCTCCACCGGCATGGCCACCGTGGGCAGCGGCCAGCTACGAGCAGCGTACCATTTAACCAACAGTGGGAAGAGGACCCTTACTGAGAACCAAACCTGCTATCACTTTCCTGGCCTCTGGAGCTGTGAGAAATTAATGTCTGTTGTGGAGGCCACCAAGTCTATGGCACTTCATTATATGAGGCTGAGCTGATGAAGATGTAGGTCCACAGAAAGTCCTGACAATATTTAAATCTCTAAATTCAGTTGTCTCTGAGTCCATCTGTACCTTTAAATTCTGGGTAGTTTGATTATGTAGCCCACAGATTCCTCCCCCCATTTTTGTTGCTCAAGCTGGCCTGAGTTGAGTTTCTGATGAATTTACTATCAGTAGTTGTTTCATAGGGCTGAACTTTCACTCATTTCTCAATCTCTGTTCAGTTGTTACTTATCAACAAGGACCACAGTAATCCCTACCCTGGCCTCTGACCTCCTGATGCTGTCTGACATGTTTAATCTTGACTTGAGGGCCATCTAGGACCCTTACTATTCTGGTACAATCTGCTTCTGGACTGGCAGATGCCCACTCTTAAGGTTATCAGGGTGTCCATACCTCTGAGCTTGCCCAATATTGGCTCAGGAATATTGCAGATCTAATAAGGTCCATTAAGTGATTTTGGATTTTTATTTTCAAACGTCTCTGTGGTTTGGACAACTAACTATTTGCTGGACAAGGAGTCCTGTTAGCCATAGCCATAGCCTTCAGAAACCATTTTTTGCCTCCTGAGAGGATTTTCTGCCAGCAACCTGAGTTCATCCCCTCAGAGCCAGTTGCATGTCAGGTTCTGGCCTCAATCCCTACTTTCTAATTGAGCTATGAACTTCAACAATCCTGATAACACAGGGAGCTGTGTATCTGGCTATGCTTTACACAATGAAAAACATTGGACCCATAGCTCATCTGTTGAAGAATTATTATGGCCCACACATCCTGAGTTTGTGGTCATAGTCAGAGGACCCTCATGATCTCTATCTGTACTTTCCACACAAAGAAAGCTAGATAACATTGCTTACTGGTGGTATATTTCTATCCCATCGAGCAAGGGCAAAAAGCAACAGATTCTGATATAGTTTTTCTTCTTTAATTTATTAAGGCCAAAGGCCTGAAGACAGGTGATGAAGCACTTAAGATTCCATTTCCTATCTATAGAAGGCACCACTGTCCAATAGGACTGAATTTTTTCGATGCAGCCGAGACTTCTGGGTATTGCACCCTCTAAGACTGGGGGCAGGGTTTTCTGTCAGGATGCCACTGGTAAGAGCTGTGCTAACTGATGTTTGGCCTCACAGGATGTTGGGGCTTGTTCATGGTCTCTTCTCTTATAAACCTGCAGCTACAGTACTTTCTGTATGACATCCCTCTATCTTCTTCAAGAAGACCAAGGTCTGATTTCTCCAGCAGGAACTAGAAATGTTCTCTATCACTTTCTCCCTCTCTCAGAGTAACATAACTCTGATTTTGAGCTGGTCACACAGCTTCCTAGAATAGGATTAATATACTTACCTACATTTCTCAACTTGTATTGGTCAATGGGATTTGAGTGACAGCTATCCATGCAACTTCCAGGTGATACCTTTAGAGAGGAGGAACTTTCCTACTTGATTCAATGTGGATATGCTGAGACACCTTTGACAGTGTAGATGAGGACAGCACTATAATTTTCAGAGCAACAAGATGGAAAGAACCTGACATTCTTACACTTTTTCAGAATGGAGCTGTCATTCTAGCTTACATTTTACATGAGAAAAAAGTAAGCATGTCTGCTTTAGCCATCTTCTTAGGGGTTTGATTATGGTGGTTGAATAATTATGACATTCAGGAAACCACTAATGCCTTCAAGCCATCAGCCTCAATTGGAAATATTATGGTTGAGCTCCTTAGAGTTGATGCTCACATTGGCCAGATCAATGTCACCTTTGTACAGAAAGCAGAATGACACTTCTTTCCTATGTTAGGGCTGCTGGAAGGGCACTCTCAGTCAGGAATGGATAACTAGCACATCATGCACCAAAATAAGCACCTTGCATGGACTAATCACACACATTGTGGGATGCCACACTTTTCAGGATATGAATAGAAAACAGCTATGATTTTTTTTTCTGGTCATTGTATGAAGCTATGGAAGCCTTAGAAGGAATTTGGGGGAATTGGGTATGGAGGCACCTGCCTGCATAGCATTCAAGGAGCTGAGATATGAGTTTGAGGCCACTCTGGGCTTATAACAAGATGCTAACTCAAAGGAAATAAGGAGTTTATAACACTATTAATATATTTTATTGTGGCTTCACAATCTGCCTCTTTTTTTGTACTGTTGCTGACAAATAAATGTTTCCCTGTGACTTCTTGCCACATTCTCTGGTGAGGGACTCTAGTTATCTTAATATGTTCATCTGCTTATCTTGCTATAAAAATACCCAAACCCGGATACTTCATAAAGAAAAGATATTTTTTTGGTTGTAGTTCTGGAGGCTGACATTGTCTTTGCTTTTTGGTGAGGCCATTCTGATGGCTAACATAAAAGGAGAGATCACAGGGAGAGACAGGAGGTGGGGCTTGCTCTTTTCTAACAACCCTCTTTCAAGAATGAAGGAGGACCCCAAAAGAATTGCATCAATTCCTTCCAGGAAATGATGGCCAACAACCCTACTGACCTAATTACTTCCCATTAAAATCCACCTATTAAAGGTCTTGTCCTCTTCCACATCACCATATAGACTACCAAGCCTCTAAAGCATGAATATCTGGGGCTCATACTTGAACCATACCTAAACCATAGCACTTAGTTAATGCTGCCATTTGGGTTGGGCAGCTCCCTTGTACTAGTGGTTTATGATAGATCATCCCTTATCACATCAATGCTTATTACCCAAAGTTATCCCAGAACTTCCTTCCTTATGTGTGAAGACAGAAGGCTGTAATACAGACAGTTTTAGCTAAAACAAACATTAAGCATAGGAAAAAATACCTAAAACATCAAGGAGTGTACACTAGACTTTGCTAGTGGGTCAGCCTTAGGTGAAGCATCCAAGAGGTTCTACTGAAAGTAAAAGGGAACCATAGATACAGACTTTAGTTGAAGTAGGCACAGGATTATCAAGTCTTTGAAGGGGGAAGGGAAGTAGGTAGTCTAGCCAGAATATTACAGAGGATGATTCTCTTCTAATACCAAAAGAAGCTCCAGACCCAGGAGAAAAGGCCTTTGGAGCATAAGATGGGCCTCAAATCTTAAAAGCAAGACTAAAGCTAGTTTTCAAAGCAGGGCCTAATGTCTTCCAGTTTCTTTGTCTGATTCTAACAGAAGAGGCCAAGTCTCTGCTTGGTCCATTGTCATGATATAGGTAATGACAGTGGAGCCTAGCCTTTTCCTTCTCCAAATGACAGCTGGAGAGAAGTGCCAAACCCACACTCCCTCTGGCAGGTGGTACAACCTGAAGCAGCAGGATAGGAAGATGGAGTTGACATTGTAACTTTACATTTTAAAGCTTAGCACGTTGGTTCCAGTGAAAACTTAACCTTTCTTAGTCTCTTCAAGCTTTTTTGGTGGGCAAATGATGAAGTAGCAGGTATAAAACCATTACAAAAATAACCTTTGAAAGAGCTGCTATGGTTCATCAAAATATTACTTTCCCTCTCTTGTTGCCTCTTGCTACTTGCTTGGAGCATGAGTGGTCTGGTTTTCCAGAAGTCATCTTGGTTCACAAGGTGATCTTAAGTATGGAAGTCACAGAATGAAGATGGGTAAGCAGAAGTCAGAGTTCTCATCTTTGACGTTGCTGTTGATCTCCATATTTCCAGAAGATTTTAGGTTTCTTACACCTAAGTGAGAAATAAACATGTGCCTTGATTAAGAGCCAGCAACATCGGCACTGGTGGGAGCTTGTTAGAGATTCCAAACCTTAGAGACAAACCAGACCTTTGAGTACTAATTTTGACAAGATCTTCAGGTGTTTCGTGCATATATAATGACTTGAGAAGCACTAATTTATTGTTACTTACAACTATTATTAGATTTTTCTGTTTCTAGCAGCTAATTTTTTTTTTTTGAGTCTGGGTCTCATGTATCTAAGGCTAACCTCAAACTCTTTATATAGTCAAGGATGGCAGTGAACTTCTGGTCCTCCTGCCTCTGCCTCCTAAGTTCTGGGATTTCAGCTCTCACTACTGTGCTCAGTTTCTTTGGTGCTGGGGATCAAATCCAGGAGTTTACACCTGCTTGGCAAACACTCTACCAACTGAGCTATACCATCAGCCCATGGAACCTAATTGTTACAGATAGATTATGTGATACCCATGTGGGGTCCCTGAAAGTATAAGACTAGAGGAGGGATTGCTGAGTAGCTCACTACTGGGTCCTCCCACGTCTTCCCTCTGCACATATGTATGACTTTCTAGTAAGGTTTCTGGGTATCTGATGATGCTTAGCTTGGAGAAGGCAGATGGGGGCCTTTCTAGTCATTCTGAAACTTGAGATATTCTTCCAAGAAGCCAGGGCTTCTATTTTAAAACAAGCATTTCTAAGCTAGACTCTTGGGCTGACTGTCACATCTACCCTATCTATGACTCATACTTGATTGCTTAAGTGGCTCAAATGGTCTGTTGCAAAACCCAAGGAAGTGACCCTTCCAGCACACCTATACCCACCCAGAGGAGTCATGCAAGGGTGGGCAAAGAAGCATCTCCTAAAGATAGCATTCTGAAAAATGTTGTTGACATTCTTCTAATTGTATTTGATTAATCAAATGAAATGTCCCACCCTGAGAGGCAGCTGACCATAATAGACAATAGCATGAATAGAAATTTCAAAGTCTGGTTTCAAGTCCTTGACATTTAACTTTAAAAAGTATTTATTACTCTCTCTCTCTCTCTCTCTCTCTCTCTCTCTCTCTCTCTCTCTCTCTCTCTCTCTCTCTCTGTACATGTATGTGCATACCATTTTTTCTTCCTTTTTTTTTGATTTATTTCTTTATTATGCATACAGTGTTCTGTCTGCATGTATGCCTGCAGGCCAGAAGAGGGCACCAGATCTCATTACAGATGGTTGTGAGCCATCATGTGGTTGCTGGGAATTGAACTCAGGACCTCTGGAAGGACAGTCAGTGCTCTTAACCTCTGAGCCATCTCTCCAGCCGCATACCACTACACACGAATAGAGGTCCAAGAATAGCTTTTGGGAATCAGTTCTCTCATTTGACTATGTGATTCAGTAATGAAATTCAGGTCATCAGATTTGTGCGGCAAGTGCTTTTACCCACTGAATTATCTTGCTGATCTGACCTTGAATTTTTGATCTTGAATTAAAGTTTTCACTTTGTGCTCTTGACTTCTAAATAAACAGTTCTTCTGATATTAAACTAGGTTTTCTCAGATGAATGCCTGGATTCACATCTTCCCTGGGGTTTTATTCTGGGCTCAAGTATGAGGTCTGACGGTAGTTTGGGTTGTAGACAGATGTACTGAGTCTCCAGGTCTTCCACATCAGTTCCTCTGACACTTCAATTTCCAGATATATCACTTGGAGGCTTTGAGAATAGGGTGCTGCTGAGTCTGCAGGCATAAAAGCTTCTTTATAATGTTTCTGATGTGGCTTGGAGGCTCCTTCCCCACATATTAAACCTGTGGACTCCAAGGTTTGACACGCTTCTAACTGCATTTGATTAATCAAATGAAATGTCCCACTCCCTAGAGACAGCTGACCATCACAGACAACAGCATGGATAGAGACTTATGGGTACTTCTTTGCTTTTACCACTTATCTTCAAACTTTGATCCCACACTATGCAACAAACTGCCATTTATTATACCATCTCACCACTATGCATCTCATTTTGTAGAAGTGAGGTGTGGGGTTTCTTTGCCTTTATTCTGTGAATAACTTGCTATATATAGAACTACATTTTGATCAGTATTTCTCAACCTTCCCAATGTTGCAACCATTTATTACAGTTCCTCATGTTGTGGTGACCCCCAACTATAAAATTATTTTGTTGCTACTTCATAACTGTAATTTTGTTACTATTGTGAATTGTAATGTAAATATCTGATATACAATCCCTGTGGGGTCATGACCCACCAGTTGAGAACCACTGGATTAGATGATTACATTTTGACCAAGGTGTATTTAGACATCTAAGTCTACAGGCAGTAAGATTTGATCCTATCTGGGTCCTTGGTGTTGAGTACTATGCCCACATTTAGGGGACATCTCTTAGCCTAATGTGGCAGTTTTGCTGTGGTTATGACTTTCAACATATTTCCTGCTTTGCTTGCAAAACACTGATTGCTTATCTCTTTGTGGGAGGCCATAGCCCAAATGCTTGCAAGTTTTTTCAAGGCACATTATTGTCCCTCAGTGTATTGGGTCTATGTATGTCAAAGTTAATATGAGTAGATTTCAGAATAGACTATTGCAATGCTGTTAGAGAAACATGAGGCTCACAGAACTTCACAGCCTTGGATTTAAAGCAGGGATCTTGTTCACGCTCTCAACAACTGAAAGTAGGACCCAGATATTCTTGTAGCCAGAATGGTCTGAGTCATATTATCTTAGTGGCAATGCTCACATTTGACAGAAATGCACATTCAAATCTGTAAGCTGCTAGAACTTAACAGGGCCCAAGAACTCTAAAACCCATTTAGTTATACACAGTTATACACACACACACACACACACACACACACACACACACACACACACACACACACACAAACACAAAGCTTGGGCACATAAACACATTTATAGCTTATGGGTTTTGAGAACTTTTTGATTAACAGATTTATAATAGAAGAACACATCTTTATAACATTGCAAATACCTTCCAAGTCTTGAATTATATAATTTATCAAGACTCAGCAATGTCCTAATCTGTGCTGAGGTTGATTTTCCATCTGTACTGGTATTTCTTTTCAATGCCTTTCTAGCCTGGTTGTATTTTTTCTTTTTTAATTAACATTTTTCCACATATTATATTTACATCATATTCTTTTCTCTTTCCCAGATCCCCCCAGATCTGCCTCACCTCCCTACTCACTCAACTCCATGTTTTTTCTTTTGGGACTGGACTAGACCCTCTGCATACAGGAGACAGTTGTGTAGCTGGGTCTGTTTGAGGGGCCCCTGGCAGAGTGATCAGGATCTATCCCTAGTGCATGAGCCGGCTTTCTGGATCCCATTACCTATGGTCAGACGCTTTGCTCACCCTTGATGCAGCGGGGAGGGGCTTGGTCCTGCCTCAACCGAGTGTACCAGGCTTAGCTGTTGCCCCATGGGAGAACTTAGACTGTTGGAGGCAGGGAATGAGGGGTGAGTGGGAGGGAGGAGGTGGGGGCCGGAGAGAGAGGAGGGATGAGAGGGGGATCTATGGTTGGTATGTAAAATGAATAAAAAAAAATAAAAAAAGATGAGATGTGCACAAGCCAGGCCAGCATAATAAATACATTAAAAAAAAACCCCAAAACCTCAAAACAAACAAAAATCACTAAGAGAGAAATTACCAAACCAAACCAACCAAGCAAACAGAAAATAAAATGTGCACACAAAAAAAGTAGTGCATTTTTGTGTTGGCCAACTACTCCTGGGCATCGGGCCTGCCCTGAAGTGTGGTTGATATACCCAGTGACATTCCATTGGAGAAAACTGATTTTCCCTTTCATTTATCATTTTCAAATAGCTTCTTGGTTAGGGATGAGACTTTGTGTCTATTTTCCCTTCTTGATGGGATTTTTGTCTGGTTTGAATTTATGCGTGTCTTATGCATACAGTCACAGTCTCTGAGTGCATATATGTATTAGTTCTGTTGTGTCCTTTTAAGTTGCATATCTATCCCATTTAGGGGTAATACATCATAAAAAGTTTTTATTTTAAGAAACAAATGAAAAGGAGTCAACTCACTGACTTTTTTTTGTGTGATAAGCCTTTCTTCCCTTCCACATTGGACTGATTGCTAGGCAAGATATCAGGTGACTTCTTCCTCTTGTGAAGGTAAAAGTCCCCCTTGTCATCAATTCTTGGGTACACCTGGTAAGAACAAGAACCCTTGTCTGTTTTTTATTCTTGGTTCTGTTTCTTGTCTTCTTAGACCATTTAGGATCCCCTTTATTACCAGTGCCCTAGAGTTCCATGAGATTGTCTATGGACTATTCTTTTTTCATTTGTGTGGAACTTGTGGTCTTATACTTTGGAGGTTTTGTCTTTCTTCAGTGATGTGGGATTTTCTTCAATTATTACTTTAAAAACATTTAAATTATATTTTACTTATTTGTTCTCTGTGTGTGAGTGTTTGTATATATGGGTGTGTGCATGCCATGGTATCATGGTATCATGGTATCATGTGGAGGTTAGAGGACAACTTGAATGAGTTGGTTCTCCTCTTCCACATGTGGGTCCTAGGGATGGAACTTGGGTTATCAGACTTGGTGACAAGTGCCTTTATTCACTGTCAGACATCTTGCTACTCAGTTATTTGTTTGGTAATTTCTTCTCTCTGTCTTCACTGTTCTCCTTTCTTATAACTTCTGTTATGTAAATGCTGTCCTAAATGAATTGATCCCTTGTGTGTTTTTCTGCAATTAGTCATCTTTTTTTTTTCACATTTTCCTCTGTAGTTCCAAGATTAAATGACTTTGTTTTTCACTTTTAAGATTAAAAAAAATTGAAATAGAATTATACCACTTCCCCCTCCCTTTTCACCTATCCAGCCCCCTTCCTTTCTTTGAACCCCTCCCATGTACTCATCCACTCTCAAGTTGGTAGCTTCTTTTTATTTGATTATTATTGTTCCACACATATACTTATGTATTTATGTGTATGCACAAATATATTCAAACACAATCTTGAGTCCCTTTTTGTTGTTTGTGTGTAAATGGTTTCAAGACTGACCACTCTGCATTGGACAACCAACAAGGAGGCTCATCCCTGGGAAAGGCTAATTCTCCTTCTCCCAGCAGTCATTATTGCCCACAAATTTACCCCCTTCCTGTTAACATGGGTATTGATACTGCATTGTTCTGGTCTTGTTTATGCAGCTATTTCTAGGAAAGACTGTTCTACAGCATACTTTTTGGTATTCTGGCCCTTCTTATCTTTTACCTCCTCTTCCTCAATGTTACCTGGACCATAGATGCAGATGCTTTGATGTAGATATAACCATTGGATCTGAGGTCCCCATAATCTGCTGATCTTTGCATCAAATTAGAGTGGCCTCCAACTGGGAAGGAGGGAGGGAAGTCAATACAGAAGAAGAAGGAGGGACTAGGGAAAATAACACCAAGATTGTTTGACAAATCCTCAAGGAAACATTATTTTATTATACATATATCTATTTACCCATATTTATCATATATGTATGTATGTATGTATCATCTATCTCTCTATAATCTATTTAACATTTTCTATTTATCACTTATCTATCATCTATCTTTTATTTATCATGTTTATCTATCAATGTATCTACCTATCATTTATTTATCTATCTCTCTATCTTTTTTTAAATTTTATTTCATTTTACAATACAATTCAGTTCTACATATCAGCCACGAATTCCCTTGTTCTCCCCCCTCCCGCACCCCTCTCCTTACCCCCAGCCTACCCCCCATTGCCATCTCCTCCAGGGCAAAGCCTCCCCCAAGGACTGAGATCAACCTGGTAGACTCAGTCCAGACATGTCCAGTCCCCTCCTCCCAGGCCAAGCCAAGCGACCCTGCATAAGCCTCAGGTTTCAAACAGCCAGCTCATGCAATGAGCACAGGACCTGGTCCCACTGCCTGGATGCCTCCCAAACAGATCAAGCCAATCAACTGTCTCACCCATTCAGAGGGCCTGATCCAGTTGGGGGCCCCTCAGCCATTGGTTCATAGTTCATGTGTTTCCATTCATTTGGCTATTTCTCCCTGTGCTTTTTCCAACCTTGGTCTCAACAATTCTTGCTCATATAAACCCTCCTCTTTCTCGCTAATTGGACTCCCGGAGCTCCACCCGGAGCCTGGCTATGGATCTCTGCATCCAGTTCTCTCAGTAATTGGATGGGTTTCTAGCATGACAATTAGGGTGTTTGGCCATCCCATCACCAGAGTAGGTCAGTTCAGGCTGTCTCTTGACCATTACCAGCAGTCTATTGTGGGGGTATCTTTGTGGATTTCTGTGGGCCTCTTTAGCACTTTGCTTCTTCCTATTCTCATGTGGTCTTCATTTACCATGGTCTCCTATTCCTTGTTCTCCCTCTCTGTTCTTGATCCAGCTGGGATCTCCTGTTCCCCCAAGTTCTCTTTCCCTAGACCCTCGCCCTTCATTACCCCCACTCATGTCCAGGCTGTTCATGTAGATCTCATCCATTTCTCCGTCATTGGGTGATCCCTGTGTCTTTCTTGGGGTCCTGTTTTCCAGGTAGCCTCCCTGGTGATGTGAGTAGCAGTCTAGTCATTCTTGTTCCACATCTAGTATCCTCCTATGAGTGAGAACATACCATATTTGTCTTTCTGAGTCTGGGTTACCTCACTTAGGATGATTTTTTTCTAGATCCATCCATTTGCCTGCAAACCTAATGATGTCATTGTTTTTCTCTGCTGAGTAGTATTCCATTGTGTATATGTACCACATTTTATTTATCCATTCTTCAGTTGAAGGGCATCTAGGTTGTTTCCAGGTTCTGGCTATTACAAACAATGCTGATATGAACATAGCTGAGCAAGTGCTCTTGTGGTATGATTGACCATTCCTTGGGTATATGCCCAAGAGTGGTATAGCTGGATCTTGGGGAAATTGATTCCCAATTTTCTAAGAAAGCAACATATTGATTTCCAAAGTGGTTGTACAAGCTTGCATTCCCACCAGCAGTGGAGGAGAGTTCTCCTAGCTCCACATCCTCTCCAGCATAAGGTGTCTTCAGTGTTTTTGATCTTAGGTGGTATCTCAGAGTTGTTTTGATTTGCATTTCCCTGATAATTAGGGATGTTGAGCAATTCCTTAAATGTCTTTCAGCCATTTGAGTTTCCTCTATTGAGAATTCTCTGTTTAGTTCTATAGCCCATTTCTTAATTGGACTGTTGGGCATTTTGATGTCTAATTTCTTGAGTTCCTTATATATTCTGGATATCAGTCCTCTGTCAGATGTGGAGTTGGTGAAGACCTTTTCCCATTCTGTAGGCTGTCGCTTTGCCTTGTTGACCATATCCTTTGCTCTACAAAAGCTTCTCAATTTCAGGAGGTCCCATTGATTGATTGTTTCTCTCAGTGTCTGTGCTACTGGTGTTATATTTAGGAAGTGGTCTCCTATGCCAATGAGTTCAAGACTACTTCCTACTTTCTCTTCTAGCAGGTTCAGAGTAGCTGGATTTATGTTGAGGTCCTTGATCCACTTGGACTTAAGTTTTGTGCACAGTGACAGATATGGATCTATTTGTAATCTTTTACATATTGACATCCAGTTATGCCAGCACCATTTGTTGAAGATATTTTCTTTTTTCCATTGTATAGTTTTGGCTCCTTTGTCAAAAACCAGGTGTTCATATGTGCATGGATTAATGTCAGGGTCTTCAATTCAATTCCATTAGTCCACATGTTGGTTTTTATGGCAGTACCAAGCTGTTTTATTACTGTAGCTCTATAGTAGAGCTTGAAGTCAGGGATTGTGAAGCTTACAGAGGTTGTTTTATTGTACAGGATTCTTTTGGCTATCCTGGGTTTCTTGTTTTTCCATATGAAGTTGAGTATTATTCTTTCCAAGTCTGTGAAGAATTGTGTTGGTATTTTGATGGGGATTGCATTGAATCTGTAGATTGCTTTTGGTAAAATTGCCATTTTTACTATGTTAGTCCTGCCTATCCATGAGCATGGGAGATCTTTCCATTTTCTGACATCTTCTTCAATTTCTTTTTTCAGGGACTTAAAGTTCTTGTCATATAGGTCCTTCACTTGCTTGGTTAGTGTTACCCCAAGGTATTTTATGTCATTTGTGGCTATTGTAAAGGGTGATGTATCTCTGATTTCCTTCTCAGCCTCTTTGTCAATTGTATACAGGAGGGCTACTGATTTTTTTGAGTTGATCTTGTATCCTGCTATGTTGCTGAAGGTGTTTATAACCTGTATCTGTTTCTTGGTTGAATCTTTGGGGTCACTCAAGTATACTATCATGTCATCTGCAAATAGGGAAAGCTTGACTTCTTCCTTTCCAATTTGTATCCCCTTAATCTCCTTATGTTGTCTTATTGCTCTGGCTAGAGCTTCAAGTACTATATTGAGTAAGTATGGGGAGAGCGGACAGCCTTGCCTCGTTCCTGATTTTAGTGGAATTTCTTTGAGTTTCTCTCCATTTAATTTGGTGTTGGCTGTTGGCTTGCTATAAATTGCCTTTATTATGTTTAGGTATGTTCCCTGTATTCCTGATCTCTCCAAGACCTTTATCATGAAGGGGGGTTGGATTTTGTCAAATGCCTTTTCTGCATCTAGTGAGATGATCATGTGTTTTTTTTTTTGCTTTGAGTTTGTTTATATGGTGTATTACATTGACGGACTTTCATATGTTGAACCACCCTTGCATCCCTGGGATGAAGCCTACTTGATCATGGTGAACAATGGTTTTGATGTGTTTTTGGAGTCTGTTTGCCAGTATTTTATTGAGTATTTTTGCATCAATGTTCATGAGGGAGATTGGTCTGTAGTTCTCTTTCTTTGTTGTATTCTTGTTTGGTTTAGGAATCAAGGTAATTGTAGCCTCATAGAAGGAGTTTGGTAATGTTCCTTCTGTTTCTGTTGTGTGGAACAATTTAGAGAGTATTGGTATTAACTCTTCTTTGAAGATATGGTAGAATTCTGTGCTGAAATCATCTGGTCCTGGGCTTTTTTTTTGCTTGGGGGACTTTTAATGACTGTTTCTATTTCCTTAGGGGTTATCGGACTATTTAAATAGTTTATCTGGTCTTGATTTAACTTAGGTATGTGGTACCTATCCAGAAAATTATCTGTTTCTTTTAGGTTTTCCAGTTATGTGGAGTAGAGGTTTTTGAAGTATGACCTCATGATTCTCGGATTTCCTCAATGTCTGTTGTTATGTCCCCCTTTTCATTTCTGATTTTGTTGATTTGGATGTTCTCTCTCTGTCTTTTGGTTAGTTTGGATAAGGGCTTGTCTATCTTGTTGATTTTCTCAAAGAACCAACTCTTTGTTTCATTAATTTTTTGTATTGTTCTCTTTGTTTGATAATTTCCTGGCGTCTATTCTTCCTGGGAGACTTTGCTTCTTCTTGTTCTAGAGCTTTCAGTTGTGCTGTTAAGTCACTAGTGTAAGATTTCTCCAACTTCTTTATGTGGGCATTTAGTGCCATGAATTTCCCTCTTAGCACTGCTTTCATAGTGTCCCATAAGTTTGGGTATGTGGTGTCTTCATTTTCATCGATCTCTAGGAAGTCTTTAATTTCTTTCTTTATTTCTTCCTTAACCCATTGGTGATTCAGTTGAGCATTATTCAGTTTCCATGAGATTGTAGGTTTTCTGTAGTTTTTGTTGTTGTTGAAATCTAACTTTAAACCATGGTGGTCTGATAGAACACAGGAGGTTTTTCCAATTGTTTTGTATCTGTTGAGATTTGCTTTGTGGCCAAGTATATTGTCAATTTTAGAGAAGGTTCCATGGGGTGCTGAGAAGAAGGTATATTCTTTTTTGTTAGGATGGAATGTTCTGTAGATATCGATTAAGTCCATTTGAGTCATGACATCAGTTAAGTCCTTTATTTCTCTGTTAAGTTTTGATTTGGAAGATCTGTCCAGTGGTGAAAGTGGGGTGTTGAAGTCTCCCACTGTTAATGTGTGGGGTTTTATATGTGGTTTAAGCTTTAGTAATGTTTCTTTTACATATGTGGGTGCCCTTGTGTTTGGGGCATAAATGTTAAGAAATGAGACTTCATCTTGGTGCATCTTTCCTGTGATGAGGATGTAATGCCCTTCTTGATATCTTTTGATTGATTTTAGTTTGAAGTCTATTTTGCTGGATATCAGGGTGGCTACACCCACTTGTTTCTTAAGACCATTTGATTGGAAAGTCTTTTCCCAGCCTTTTATTCTTAGGTAGTGTCTGTCTTTGAATTTGAGATATGTTTCTTGTATGCAGCAGAAAGATGGGTCCTGCTTTCATATCCATTCTGTAAGCCTATGTCTTTTTTTTTCAAGACAGGGTTTCTCTGTGTAGCTTTGCGCCTCTCCTGGAGCTCACTTGGTAGACCAGGCTTGCCTCGAACTCACAGAGATCCACCTGGCTCTGCCTCCCAAGTGCTGGGATTAAAGGCGTGCACCACCAACCACCCGGCAAGCCTATGTCTTTTTATAGGTGAATTAAGTCCATTGATATTAAGGGATATTAATGACCAGTGATTGTTCATTCCTGTTATTTTTTTGGTGGTAGTGTGTGTGTACTTCTCTTCTTTGGCGTTTACTGCTATGGTTTTATCTATTGCCTGTGTTTTCAAGGGTGTATCTGACTTCCTTAGGCTGGAATTTTCCTTCTAGTGCTTTCTGTAGGGCTGGGTTTGTGGATAAGTATTGTTTAAATCTGGCTTTGTCTTGGAATGTCTTGTTCACTCCATCTATGATGATTGAAAGTTTTGCTGGGTATATTAGTCTAGGCTGGCATCCATGGTCTCTTAGTGTCTGCATTACATCTATCCAGGTCTTTCTGGCTTTCAAAGTCTCCATTGAGAAATCGGGTGTTATTCTGATGGGTTTGCCTTTATAAGTCACTTGGCCTTTTTTCTTAGCTGCTCTTAATATTCTTTCTTTATTCTGTACGTTTAGTTGTTTAATTATTATGTGGCGAGGGGACTTTTTTGGGGGGCCTAGTCTGTTTGGTGTTCTATAGCTTCTTGTATCTTCATAGGCATTTCCTTCTTTAAGTTGGGAAAGTTTTCTTCTATGATCTTGTTGAATATATTTTCTGTGCCTTTGAGTTGGTATTCTTCTCCTTCTTCTATCCCTATTATTCATAGGTTTGGTCTTTTCATGGTGTCCCAAATTTCTTGGACATTTTGGTTCATGACTTTGTTGGCTTTAGTGTTTTCTTTGACTGATGAATCTGTTTCTTCTACCGTATCTTCAATGCCATAGATCCTCTCTTCCATCTCTTGCATTCTGTTGGTTATACTTGCATCTGAAGTTCCCGATCATTTACTCAGATTTTCTATTTCCAGCATTCCCTCTGCTTGTGTCTTCTTCATTTTTTCTATTTCCCTTTTTAGGTCTTGGACTGTTTCCTTCATTTGTTTCATTGCTTTTTCATGATTTTCTTTCAGTGCTTTATTGTTTTCTTCTACTTTATTTGTTCTTTCCTCTATTTTTTTATAGCATTCTTCCCATTTTTTTGTCTTTTCCTCTATATAAGCCTCTACCTTCTTCATGATGTTATTCATAAGGCTGTTTTCTTCTGCTTCTTTCAATTTTTGATGTTCAGGTCTAGATGTTGGAGGAGGGCTAGGTTCTGGTGATGCTGTATTGCTCTTCATTTTGTTGTATGTACTTCTGCCTTGACATCTGCCCATCTCCTTGTGGTTCATTCTTGGTCTTATCAGTGCACTTGGTTCAGACAGAGCTGACAGATTCAGGAAGTCTCTCTCTCTTGTCCAGATGGGAGCTCTCTTGTCCAAATGGGAACTCAGGGACAGGATGGGAGCTCTTGTCCAGGAGGGAAGTCCGGGGCAGGATGGGAGCTGGGGGCTGGTCTCTAAGTCTCAGGAAGTGGCTGGAGTCTCGTGCAGATGGGCATGGGGGCAGGGTGTGGAGATTGCAGGGTCTGCCAGGGGTCTTGGAGAAGGGGAGCCTTCCTGGTAGGGCTAGAAGGGAACCTGCCCAGTGGCCAGAACCTGGGGCCAAGTTGGGCAGGTCTTCCCCAGAGTGGCTGGTGCCCAGGGATGGGGTCTAGGCTGAGCCCGGACACTCGCCTCTGGTCCAGAAGGGAAGTTCGGGGCAGGGTCTATCTCTCTATCTTAAAGGAAGTTAAGCTACTTGGGCTGACAGTATTCTCCACAAGAACCATAGTCTAACAAAAATCCAAGTACCAAGCATAAGAAACCTCCTTTCAAATAGTTGGTCATGGTGGACCAAGTGACTCCCCTCAAAATATAAATTATAGATGTAGCATTTAGTTGCCTATCAGGGGTTGAGATGGGCTCCTATTGCTGAAGGCATCACATACTTAGGATACAGGACTGTGATGATTTGATCTGTACCTGACCTGAAAGCCTCTTTCCTGCAGCTTGGCTCCCATGGTTCCAGAAATACTATGCAAACTGCCAAGGGAGGAAAACAATTAAACACCTGCCACACTTATGAATCTCAGTAATTACCAGTATGACAAGCTATGCATAAAAGTGTAATAAGTGACACTCACATGGTGGCAACCAACAACTGTCTAATTGTACTTAAGGCTTACTCAACAGGAAGAAGATCATGTTGGTACTGGAAATTATTCTAAATCTTATCTTCATACTCACAGATAAAAGTATCTGCCATCCCTCATCAAAGAAGTCTGCCTCTCTTTCAACAAATGGAGACCATCACAGAAAATCATAGGATTATGACTTTTTTAATTGATTCTTTGTGGATTTCACATCATGTATTATGATCCCACTTATCTCTCTATATCCTTGAATCTGCCCTCTGCCCTTGCAAACTTCCTCCCAAATCAAAACCAAATATAAAAGAAAAACCAAAAACCAAACCAACCAACCAAAACAAAACCAAAAAAGGATAATCATCATCACCATCATCATCTCGTGGAAGCCATAGTGTGCCCATTGAGACACACAGTTTACCCCTTAGTCTGTTCATCTTTACTTGCAAGTGTTCATTAACATGAGTAATTGGTCTGGCTCGAGGCCTCTGGTTTCTGCTACACCACTGGGGCTCTTTATGGATATCATGTTGTTGTCCTGTGTCATGGAGATCCTGCTCTTTTGAATCTGTAGGTTCATCCCTTTCACATGCTCTAACAGTTCATGGATTCTGTAAATGTTGGAGTGGACCAACTCAGCCCTGGTTTTGTATCTGGATGGTAGCTGAGTTGGTCAGCTCCTTGGATTTTGTCATTGTCACAACCCAGATGAGCTATCCAGCACTGCCCAAAGCAGCCTATAGCAAGGAACAGGGCCAGTTCTCCTGCTCTTGAGCCCTCAGATTCGGGTCCCCCTAATTCATATTGCCAGGGTCAGCTCTACTGTTTTGTCCAGGCAAGCTTGGTGCAGAGCCCTCTTTCCTGACTGCTGTATGGGGTATATGAGGGTGGGATCAGCTTTCCTGCTCTCATGCCCTCAGGGCTGGCTCACATGCATCCCCAACAATAGGATCAGCTCTAGTGTGCTGCCCAGAGGGGAAGCAAAGGCTGCTTTTTGTAGGCTGCAGCTGGTGAGGGTCAGGGCTAGTTCTTCCACTCTTATGGCCCCAGGGCCAGTTCTTTCACCTGCCACAGGCGGTAATGGGTGAGGAGGCGGGGAGGGCATCTTTCCCTTACGCATGCTACCACATGGCAGACAAGGTGGTGGGGCAGGGTCAGTTCTCCTGCTCTCATGTTCTCAGGGTTGGCTCACCTGTGTTCCTGACTACAAGGTCAGCTCTAGTGTGCTTCCTAGGTGAGGTTCATGCATATGGTGAGAGGTGGAACCACCTTTTCTGAGTGTGAGGCAAGCTCTCTCCTGAGGTGTAGAGCCAGCTCACCTGCTACAATAACCAGCGAGTGCTGGGGGATATCTTTCTGTACTCTGTGAATATATGTTGTTCCCATTGGTTAATAAATAAGCTGCTTTCAATTAGGTAGGTAATCTTCAAACACTTCAAAGACCTACAGCATATGGCATTTAAAATGTTTTAAAAACTTAGACTTTCTGGACAGTGAGACACATCTGCTCCTGGCAGCACTGACTTGCTTCAAAGAGGAAGATGGGCATCAGAGATACTCCATATGGAGTTTATCGTCTTCTTGGCACAAAATGGCCTGCTGGGCAAAGAACTGCTCTTACCTGGACTGCTTGACAGTATGTTATATAAACTAGACATGCAGAACCCATAGAAAATTGACCACTAAATTTTGCCAAAACAAGGTGAGATGGTCCTTCAGGTTCCTGCTTCACAGAGGAGACTGACAGATATTCTACAGGACACAGGGAGAAGCAACTGATAAAACTCTAGGTCTATAGGCTGAAGATGGATCCCCCAACATTACAGAGGAACTTTGGATGACTGTCCAGGCAGCCAGCTGTCTCTGTCATTCTAGATTTTTGGCAGTTGCTTACAATGCACTTCCTGTTTATTTAGGCATTTATTATATTCTTCTGGGGTCTTTGATGTAGTTGAAGACTAAATAGTTATAATTTCCCTTGGTTATGATAAAAGATAAATTAGATATGAAACTTTAGACTCACAAATATAGGACAGATGATAAAATATTTTCTTTAATTTTGCCAAATACAAATAGACTAGATATTGTAACTATAATTCTTACTTGATAACTGTTTGTTATATATAATTTTACTATATTAAAGCTAAAACCTTCCTTTTTGATTAGATAGAAAATGGGAAGTGCTGGGCGATATCTTTTTGTATGTTGTGAATATATGTTGTTCCCATTGGTTAATAAATAAGGCCTATGGCAAGTCAGCTTACAGGCAGGCAGGAAGTTCAAGGACAGAGACAGGAAAGAGAAAGGCGGAGTCTAGGGAGATGCCAGCCTGCTACCCAAGGAACAACATGCCAGCAGACTGGTAAAGCCATGGAACACGTGGCAAAACATAGATGAATAGAAATGGGTTAATTTAAGATATAAGAGCTAGCTAGCAAGAAGCCTGCCATAGGCCATACAGTTTGTAAATAATATTAAGCCTCTGAATGATTATTTTATAAGTGACTACAGGACCATGGGCTGGGCAGGACAGGAGAACACCTTTGATTACAATCGAGGAGCAGAATCAGCCTTCCCAGGCCAATGAAGGGTTGGGTGGGTTCAGCACAGCATGATTCCAATGACCCCTGTGCTAACACAGGCATGGGCATCATTATAGACCCTAATTACAATAGGACCACACACCCAGGTATCTGGCTAGACTTAGAGCATCTGCAGAGCCCTTAGTGGCAACTGGAACAAAGGACACCACCCCAGATCCTGGCCTCCTTAGGGGTCCTAGACATGTCCCAGACATGGCCCTAGGCAGCAACCCTGGCCCGGATGATACCATGGCCCTGGGTGACAGCACGGGCCACTCAGATTAGGATGTCTGTGGTGGCAGCATTACCTTTGGACATCCTCATGGCCACAAGTTGTGGCCCAGACCTGGGGCATCCATGTGAACCCTGGTGGCAGCATGGGCCAGGGACATCAACACAGACCCTGGCTGCCTCAGGACCACAGACCCAGACACAGACATGTTCTCCCAACAATCTGGGCCAGGTTGTCACCCAGATTGGCATGGCCCTCACAGCAGCATGGCCCTCCGACACCATTGGGGCCCCAGGTGGAGGCTCAGACCACCGGCTCCTGCACAGGCTCCTAGTGACCACAGGAGCCACAGACATCAACACAGGCCCCCTAGGCTGCTCCAGGGCCTGGGCTCAAGACCTGACCCTTGGTCATAGTCCAGGCCCAGAAATCTCCCTGGACTCGGATGGCCAGTTGGCCGTTCACATCAGCCCATTCCTCACCACCCTCACCTCTCCAGATCTGTCTCTCTCCCCAGCCTACGAATCTCTCTCTCTCCTCTCCTCTTCTCTCTCTCTCTCTCTCTCTCTCTCTCTCTCTCTCTCTCTCTCTCTCTCTCTCTCTCTCCACCTCACCACCCTGTACAATCTCACCACAATAGTGACCAATCGCCTAGTGCCAGGGTTCTTGGTTGGTTCACAGGTGGCACTTGGTTGAGTATTGCTCACCCCAGTCACAAGGGATGATGCAGAGCTGTTGCCTTTCCTTTCTCGGGTGCCTGGGCCTAGAGACCTGGGCAGTACTTGGTATGATGACACCTGATAGTTAATTGTGGCTGCTGCAGACTCAAAAGTCTGGGGGAACATCATCTGTATCCACTGCGGATTCAGGCTAGAGTGGGGCCAGCCAGGATTATGACTTTCAAATAGTCTTTGTTTGTTTGGATTTTGTTTTTTTTAATTAATTATATATAATACATTTAATTTAAATATAATTATTTAAAATAAATCTCTTTAGTTTCCTTCCATTTCTCTCTACTTCTCTTCCTGTAGAGTCTTTTTTGTAGTATGACCTTGAACTCAAAATCTCTTGCACCAGCTTCTCAGGTGCAGGGATGATATGCCCAGGTCAAATTCTCACCCGCAAAATTAGTACTATCCAGGAGGCTAAGACAGTAAATTTACTACAGGTTCGAGGCCAGCATGGGCTATGAGAATTGAGCTCTAGGCTAACCTGAGGTATAGTGTTAGACCTTCCTTCTCTCTCTCATATATATATATATGAAAATATGCTCCTTTTGAAAATATGCTCCAGTTATATTTGGATTTTTTCAAAGGATGTCTCTGAAGGAAGTATAAAAGATACAAAGTAGTTTCTTTAATTTTTTTAATTTTTAAAATTATTATTCTTTTATTTTCTGAGATTATAAAATAATCACATAATTTCCCCATTCCCTATACTCCCTCTAAAATATCCCATATACTCCTCCTTTTTCTCTTTTAAATTCATGACCTCATTTTCATTAATTGTTGTTACATATGAATAAACATATATGTTTATGTGTATACATTCCAAAATTCATAAATACAACCTTCTCAGTCTGTATATTACTGACCATTTGATATTGGTTAATCAGCTGGTGTGCTCTTCCTTCAGAAAGACTGTTTTTTCCCACCCTCAGCATTTCTTAGTTGCCTGTAGTTTTTTTTTTTTTTTTTTTGTAGGCTTGAGGCCTCATTGGATCCCACCCCCACATAAGCATATCTACTGCTGTTGTATTTATTCAGTTCACATCTAGGCAGAAGGTTGGTTGGATTTTATTGGTGTAGCTTCTAACATTCCTAGGAAACATCATCTCACAATAAATTCACGGTCCTCTGACTCTTTCTGACTCCTCTTCTGCAATGATCCCTGAGCCTTAGGTTCAGGAATTGTATTGTAGATGTATCAGTTGGTACAGGGCTCCACAACTCTGCATTTTTATTGGTTGTGGTTTTCTGTAACAGTCTCCTTTTGTTGTAAAGAGAAGTTTCCTTCATAAGGGGTGAGTACTCACTTACCTGTGTGTATAAGGACAAATATTTATAATGTAGTTAGGGATTATGCTGGTCTAGTAAAGTGGCGATTATAAGTTTTCCTCTGAGATTCATGACTTCAACAGCCCTGGATAGTTGGCTAGGTTTCCAGGTATGATTTCTCTCTTGTTGAGTGCTTATTGAGTCCAACTAGAGAGCTGCTATTGTCTAAATTTCTTATCTTTAATTTGTGTGTGTGTGTGTGTGTGTGTGTGTGTGTGTGTGTGTGTGTGTGTGTGTGTAGGTCAGAGGATAACTTGCAGGAGTAAATTCTCTCCTTCCACCATAGAGTTTGAACTTAGGTCATCAGGCTTGATGTCAAGTGCCTTTATCCACTGAGCCATCTCACTGGTTCACAAAAGTTGTTTCTTGATACATTACTTGTACTGTTGAAAACACTTGGGGAAAATATTCAGGATAGAATTGTGGATTTAAGCAACATTTTTCAGAATATAGTCACTTAGCTTCCTGTTCACATTTTCCATCCCCTCCCCATTCCCATCCACAGTGTCTGGGGGAAAACAGCTGCTGCTGCTGCTGCTGACTTTCTACTTCTGCTTTTGGCTGCACACTGCAAAGCAAAGCATGACCCTATTTTGGTCTTTGGTTTGAGCTTCTGGAAGAGTGTCGCCTTCCTTCTCTTCTCTCCTTATCTCCCCTTCCCTCTCCCCCTCTCCCCTCCCTTCCTTTCTTTTTCTTCTTTCATTTATCTTTTTCTTTTGTTGGAGACAAGGGCTCAAGTACAAGTAGCTCAGGCTGAACTTGACCTAACTGTGTATCTGGGGATGACCTTGCACTTCCAATCTTTCTGCCTTCACCTCTAGTGTGTTCTATGACTGCCTCCACCTCCATCCTATGGTGATTACAGGGCCATGATACCAAATTTAGAGATGTTTCTTATTAAAAATGATATTGTCTTCTATGCTATCTTTAAATCTTCATTTTCTAAATTTTGTTTTATACTAAAGTTCACTTCATGGTAAAATATAAATTATTAATTGAAGACAGTCTCTGCTGCTTCTTAGCAAGTCTTTTCCTGAACTTTGCTCCCTATTTTGAGTTGTTTTTCAAGCCTCTTCTGTCAACCTGTCTCTTGCTGTTGGATGGAGTTCTGGGGCTGTCTGTCCTAGTTATGTTTCCTTGGTTCAGATCACTCTGGCCTCAGAGATACTTGTGATTTGAAGTGGAAATGGGGATGTTGCTGGTAACCTCTGAGGTTTGCAGAAGCTAACTGGAAATGTCTGCAGTTTTCTATTACTGGAAGTATATATTTTCCTATGGCCTAGGTATCAAGAAGGGCCTCCATTAAGAGGATTCTGAGCCCATAAGAAAAGACCCCAAAAATGGATTAGTATGGGTTCCACATATGGCCAAGCACTTCTTTTTTTTGCCATTTATTTATTTATTTTTATTTATTTTATTTTACAATACTATTCAGTTCTACATAACAGCCACAGATTCCCTTGTTCTCCTACTTCCTGCCCCCCTCCCCTTCCCCCCAACCCACCCTCCATTCCCACCACCTCCAGATCAAGGCCACCCCCGAGGACTGAGATCGACCTGATAGACTCAGTCCAGGCAGGTCCAGTCCCCTCCTCCCAGATTGAGCCAAGCGTCCCTGTATAAGTCCCAGGTTTCAAACAGCTATCTCATGCAGCGAACCCAGGACCTGGTATCACTGCCTAGATGCCTCCCAAACAGATCAAGCCAATCAACTGTCTCACCTATTCAGAGGGCCTGATCCAGTTGGGGGCCCCTCAGCCTTTGGTTCATAGTTCATGTGTTTCCATTCGTTTGGCTATTTGTCCCTGTGCTTTATCCAACCTTGGTTTCAACAATTCTCGCTCATATACACCCTCCTCTTTCTTGCTAATTAGACTCCCAGTGCTCCACCCGGGGCCTAGCTGTGGATGTCTGCATCCAGATTCCTCAGTCCTTGGATGGGGTTTCTGGCACAACTATTAGGGTGTTTGGCCATCCCATCACCAGAGTAGGTCAGTTCAGGCTGTCTCTCGGCCATTGCCAGCAGTCTTTTGTGGGGGTATCTTTGCGGATTTCTGTGGGCCTCTTTAGCACTTTGCTTCCTCCTTTTCTCATGTGGTCTTCATTTACCATGGTCTCCTATTCCTTGTTCTCCCTCTCTGTTCTTGATCCAGCTGGGATCCTGACTAGGGTGCTTCAGACTCCCTCTCCAGAGATGGCGCCAAAGTGTACTTGTAACATTCTGGAATTTCCTAACCCCTTCTGAGCAAGACGACCCTTAGGACAGCAGCCCTCCATCCCATCTCTTGAAGATCAGTGATTTGCCTGATCTCAGATGATTCCTTCTGGAAACAGAATGACTGTGAATTTCCCACAGAATCAGGACACAGACTCATGCCTTACCCACTGTTTTTAATCTCATCATCATATGCTAGGATAAATTTAAAACAGTAAATTTTCCAGTGTACAAATGGAAAAGATCTTCCCCTTTCCTTTCTTGGAGCATTCCTCTGGGAAGCAAGCTGTTTGGAAACTCTTCTGTTAGTTCATTGACTTGCAGTTAAATATTTGTAAAAGCTAAACAGGCTTCTTGCCAGCTGGAATGCTTTCGGGGTTTGGGAGCCATTATTTTTGAAAGGTAAAGAAAATAGGTTTGTATCATGGGAACTTAGTGTGGGTCTCTTTCTTTCTCTCATCTGTCAAAGAGGGAAATGATACTGTGCTGGCTCTGAACACAGAGGCATCATGCCTTTGTTCTCTAACAGCCATCTTGTCAATAAGATCAAATGAGCCTATAGGATGGTAAGACTAAGATATTGATCACCCCACCAATAGCCAAACCCACTTAACCTGAGATTAGATGGTGCTTCATAAGTGGCCTTAGCAAAGACCACAGAACTGCCCAGTTAACCTTGGCTCAGATGGTGACCTTCAGAACTCTCAGTGATAACAGCTAGTTGTGCTTCAAATCACTAATCCATGTATTGGTTTATTAGGCAATAGTATTTTAAAGCTATGTCTTCTTAAAGAGCATCCTCCCTGCCTTGAGATCATAGAGGGTCTTCTATATTCTCACACTGTCCATTTTGCCTTCATATTTAGATATATAGTCAATCTAAAATTAATGTCCATAAATGTGGACCTAGTGGATATTTGTTAATATTTTCTGTAGTTCTAAATGTGTGAAACATTGTAAAATTACTATTAAAATTATTTTCATATAATTACTATAGGAAAGTTGGAGAAATGCAATAAAAATAGAAACAGAATCTCATCCATTGTAAGTCAGCAGGAACTACTTATATTGTGAAATATTTCTGGTCTTTTTGGTGAAACTGAAATGAAGCTGTTTTCCATTTTTATCACTTTATTTATTTATTTATTTATTTATTTATTTACTTACTTATTTATTTGAGACAGGCTCTTTTGTGTCTTAGATTGGCCTCACACATTTTTGTTGAGGACACCCCCGAACTTCTGATCTTTCTATCTACTGAGTGCTGAGATTATAGGCTTATGCCACTGCACACCAGTTTGTGCAGTGCTGATTTTTTTTTTTATTTTCATGCTAGGCAAGTACACTACCAACTGATTTACAACTTCCACACCCTACCCCAACCTAGACACTTTTGTTAAAATAAGTGAATAATTCAATCTTAGTCAATTTCATTGGATCAGCACAATATTATATATAGATGAGAATACAAAATATAGAAAAAGCATATATTGAGAAGAAAAGTCTGGCTGGTGGTGGTGGTGCATGCCTTTAATCCCAGCACTTGGGAAGCAACTCGAGGCCAGCCTGGTCTACAGAGTGAGTTCCAGGAAAGCCAGGGCTACATAGAGAAACCCTGTCTTGAAAAACAAAACAAAACAAAGCAAAACAAAACAAAACAAAACAAAACAAAACAAAACAAAACAAAACAAAATAAAAAAGATGAAAGGTCTGTAATAATTTATTAACATAGAATGCCAATCTTTTTTTTATGAATTATGTTTGGACAAAAAAAGTCTCAGTTCAAAAACGCTGTTCTTGCCCTGGGCAAAATAGTGCTACACAAACCAAACTCAGGGCTAGAAAGAGAAGTTGGGAACATCAGAATTCTGACTGTGCTGATACTTAGAGCAAAAGAATATTCTGGAACATTTGCCTCTGTTTGGGAGAGGCCAAAGAAGTTCACATGTTTGTCACTAGCTACTCAGTGGTCCTGGAGCTGGGAACACAAAAAAAGACCAACTTAGAAAAAATGACAATTTAGAGAACTCAGGATTCTTACAGAGCACTTTTGAGAACACAGATGGGATGACTCTGTGGCCAGGGGTTTCAGGGACACCTCCCTGTCCAGGGTATGTTTAATAAGAAAGCCTGGTCAGTCAGAAGCATGGGTTCTAGTTTACTGTAGGACAGTCTGACTATAGAATATATGGTTGGGAGCACCATGGAAGGGACCTGAGAAAGAATTTGCAAGCAAGAAAATCTGGTTAAGGAAGTCCAAGTCATGAAAAGCTTAGCATGGCTTTGCACTGAGTTAATACTCATTATAAGAACCCAGGTGATGTGGTGTTGTCACCTTTCTGGTTATATCTTCTACACATTCCCACAACCAAACCCTCTCCTCTAGCCACATTGGTCTTGCTGTTCTTCAAGTGTTTTTCCACCTTAGGACCTTTGTACAAGTGCTTCTCCCTAATCAGATTGCACTTCCTCCAGGCATATGTATGACGTTTTTCTTCTTTTTCTCAGGTCTCTGGCTGATTTTCACTGAGGTAGGGGCATTCTGTATGGACTGGTGTTTCCAGGTTCTTATGTTTTATTAAAATAATTGAAAAAGTGTACACATATAGTGCAAGGGATTTTATTCAGAAACAAAGTAAAAATACAGAGTCCATACACTGTAAGTGAGCAATGGACTCTAAGGAAGCATACAGCTCAAGATTGATTGATTGCCTGGGTTTTCCTTTTGTGGGTCTAGAAAAGGAAGAGTTCATTACTAAAGGCTGGGTATGAGTGATTTTTTTGTTTTGATTGACAGGCTTGGACTATGTAAGTCTTCGTTTACTGCACATGTCATTTCCCATGATGCATCTTATTTTAATCTAGTCATGCCAAATCATGCATAAGAATAAGATGGTTGATGGGGGTTATCTAGAAAAATTCACTCAGAGAATACAACTTTTTTCTTTGTGCATACAACCAAAACTAGTCCAGGGTGGACTGATTAATTGTCCTTAGTTCCGTGATATATTCCAGAATGCATTTAGCCACAAAAGAAGTGTTATTAAAGAGGGGCTAGAGTTAGAATAACCTATTACTTTGTTTGGAGAGGAGCGTGAATGCAGCTTAATACACGTGAGACCATAGATTGTTAAGCTATCTCAGTGCTTTCCTATTTTACAACATTGTGAGATAGAGTGTTAGTCAGCTTTTTATCACTGGGATAAATACCCAAGCAAAACAATTTAAAAGGAAGAAAGATTTGCTTTAACTCATGGTTTTAGAGGTTTTAAGTCATGGTTACTGGCTTTGTAGTTTTTGGCCCATGATGAGAACACCATGGTGGAAGGGGCTAGTGTGACACATTTCTCACTTCATAGTACTCAGGAAGTAGAGAGACAGTAAGGAAAGGGTAGGGGCAAAATATACCTTTCAAATATAGAGTTTCACTGACCACTTTCCTTTAACCAGACCCTATGTCTTAATAGCTCATTTATCTATGAACTCATTACACATTAATCCATTGATTAGGTCAGAGTCCGCATGTCTAGTCACCTCCCAGTTAATGCCACTAGCTAATCTTTCAATACATGAACTTTTGGGGGGAATATTTCATATCTAAATTATAATAGATATCCTCTGACAAATTTGGATAACATAGCCAGGCCTTGTGGCCTAGACCTGTAATATCAGTTGTTTTAGAAAGGCTAAATAGGAGGATTGTGAGCTATCAGCTTAGATAATGTGATAAGATTTGTCTCAAAATAAAAAGCAAGAAGAGGGCTGAGGACTGATCTCAGTGGTAGAGTGCTTGCCAAGCATGTGTGAGGACCTTGATCTAACCTTCAGTACCTTAAAAGAAAGAAAGAAAGAGAGAAAGAAAGAAAGAAAGAAAGAAAGAGAGAGAGAAAGAAAGAAAGGAAGGAAGAAAAGAAAGAAATGAAGGAAGGAATTCTTGTTTAGCACAGTATGCTGTTTTGTCACTTTGTTTTTTAATTCTGGTTTAATTTTCTTTTAGCATTTATTTTCTATCTCTTATCTTGCTGTCTAGTAAAATATAAGCTCCAAGAAGTAAAAGATATTGCTTTTTGTTGTTTTAACAGGTAAAATCTATCTAGCAGTCCATTTACCACATCTAGAATAGTTTCTGAGGCATAGTAAGTGTATAATAAAGTTTTGTGGAATAGGAGTAGATTGGAAGGAATATTAGATTAGAGAGGGACAGTCAGATTTTTACTTTAGACAGTTCTGTTTGGCTGATGGATGAAGGATCAGGATAACTTGTAGCAGGAATTTTAAAAGTTCTTATTAATAAAATCAAACCTGAGGCCAGTTATTGGGGTGAACACTGGAAGATCGGAGAGACAGAACAAGCCACAGCTAACCTCTCCCAGCCAACTTCTCAGCTGATCTTGTTTCCTCAGACTGGAAGTCTCTGTATCCTCATATCCGAATGGCTCTCAGCTGAACTGCTGCTAGAAGCCTAAAAGCTTACCTAGCCAAATGCTTAACCAGCCAAATGCTGCTAGTTTCTGGTCCTCATGCCTTATATATCTTTCTGCTTTCTGCCTCACTCCCTGGGATTAAAGGCGTGAGTCACCCTGCTTGGCTGTATCCTTGAACACAAGGTTTTCTGCCTCTGGAATGCCAGGATTAAAGGCGTGTGCTACCACTGCCTATTCTCTATGTTTAATATTGTGGCTGTCCTGTTCTCTTACCACAGATACGTTTATTAGGGTGCACAATATTCTGGGGAATATAATAATACCACAATAACTGACTTTACCAGGATGGCCCCAAAGCCATGTATCTGGGCTAATACAGTAGAGTGGAGAGAATAATAGAAGAGAGGGGGAGCTCCAGAGGCTTTAAGAAGAAGGTGCAATTGTCTGATCTAAATGGGTATGGGGAATAAGGAATATCTAGACTATTGATTTTGGAATCTGGATGCTGGAACCCTGATCAGGGTTAGAGGATGCTGGGGAAGAGCAAGTTCAAGAGAACTGACAATGACTTCAGGCTAGTTTAGAACATCTGAATTTGAAGCTCATTGGTAGGCAATAGGAACATTGAAATCATTGCATTCTTCTGTAGCTGAACTTGCTAAGGGAAGTATGTGGAATGAAGACACAGGAAAGTAGAAAGCAGAAGGTTCATCAGGATGGGTAGAAGGGTTGTAAAAATAAAAAGTGACAGCAGAAGGAAAGCAAGGAGGGATGAAAGTATCAATGTAGTATGCTGTAATATTAGCTAACTGAGGAAAACAGGGCCTGGGCAGTTTAAATGTACTTTGCAACTTTCAAGTTGCCATCAGAGTGCTGAGCTGAGTGATGGGAACACTCATGAGCCATAGTGTGGAGGAAGAGAATGGGCAGCACACTTTAAGGGTCAAGAATGTGGAGAGAGACAGAATGTCTTAGTTAGGGTTTCTATTGCTGTGAAGAGACACCATGACCACACAACTCTTATAAAGGAAAACATTTAATTGGAGCATCTTACAGTTTCAGAGATTTAGTCCATTATCATCATTTTTTTTTGTTTTGTTTTTTGAGACAGGGTTTCTCTGTGTAGCTTTGTGCCTTTCCTGGATCTCGCTCTGTAGCCCAGGCTGGCCTTGAATTCACAGAGATCTGCCTGCCTCTGCCTCCCAAGTGCTGGGATTAAAGGTGTGCCAGCAATGCCCAACCATCATCATCATGTTGAGACATGGTGGTGTGCAGGCAGACATGATGTTGGAGAGGTAGTTGGGAGTTCTATATCTTGCAGTCAACAACAGGAAGTGAACTGAGACACTGGATGTGGCTTGAGCATATATGAGACCTCAAATCCTGACTCCATAGTGACATACTCATTCCAACAAAGCCACACCTACTCCAGCAAAGCCAGACCTCCTAAAAGTGCCACTCTCAATGAGCTTATGGGAGCCAATTACATTCAAACTACCACATTCCACTCTCTGGTCCCCATAAGCTTGTAAGAATATCATAATGCAAAATACATTGATTCCAACTCCAAAAGTTCCTAGTCTATTACAGTCTCAACAATGTTTTAAAGTCCATAGTTTGAAGTCTCTTCAGAGATTCATGCAATCTCAGCTGTAATCCCCTATAAAATAAAAATAAAAAACAAATCACATACTGTAGCATGCCTAATGTCAAAACACTCTTCAGATCTCCAACTCCTTTCAGCTTTGTTGACTGCAACACATTTCTTTCTCTTGTGCTTTCCACTCGCTGCTAGCAGCTTTCCTTGGCAGGTATCCCATGGCTCTGGCATCTCCAACATTTTGGGGTCTTTAAAGCAATCCAGGATTCAACTTCACAACTTCACACAATGGCCCCTCTAGGCCTCCATTCAGGGACACACCTGACACATATCTGGCTTCCGTGGTTTTTCTTAGTCATGGAGGAAATTCCATTGCCCTTTCTTCTATCCTTAACTCTGAATCCAGAACCATGTGGCCAAAGCTGCCAAGTTCTTCTGTTTGCTGGGTCTGGAACATAGCCCCCTTATTCAATTACATCTAGCTTTCTGTTTTGTGTGGTTTCCTTCACTGCCTAAGCTTGGCTATCCTTGAGCTTGCTCTGTTTACCAGGCTGGCCTCAGACTCAGAGATCTGATAGCCTCTGCCTCTGGAGTGCTGGGATTAAAGGCATGCACCACTGTACCTGGCTCTAAGCTTTTCTTTAATTGCTTTTCACAAGTTGGAAACTTAACTGGGTGGGATCTTACCACCACTCCCTTTATGCTATTTCTTAATCTGTTTATCTCCTTGAACATAGTATTTTGCTCTCTTCCACTTCCTGGTGTCCCTTTTCTCAACCTGTACATTTTGTATTTTTATTTACTCTTGCACTTTTCATTATAAATCTTCATAACATTAACACTAATAACCACATGACAGAGTCTATACTAGGCTGTTTCAAGATTTACTCTGCCAATGGAATTAGTATAAAACTCTTCACTTTAGCCTCAGGAAGACTCTTTAGACAAGGGCAAAAAGCAGCCATATTCTTCACCAAAATATCACAAGAACAATTTCTAGGCAACATAATAAAAATTCTTCTCCTCTGAAATCTCTTGAGCCAGTCCCTGCATGGTTCAAATCATTCTTAGCACCACAGTCTTCCATGCTCCTAATAATATGGCCCATTAAGCAGTGTTTAAAGCATTCCACTGCTTTCCTAATACAACTTGCAAAGTTCAAATTTCTACGAACAAAAGCATGGCCAGGCCTTTCACAGCAATACTCCAGTCCCTGGTACCAACTTCTTAGTTAGGGTTTCTATTGCTATGAAGAGACAATATGATGATGGCAACTCTTATAAAAGAAAATATTTAATTGGGTGGCTTACAGTTCAGAGGTTCAGTCCATTATCATCATGGTGGGACATGGTGGCATGCAGGTAGACATGGTACTGGAGAGATAGCTAAGAGTTCTACATCTTACAGGTAAAAGGAAATGAACTGAGATAATGGGTGTGGTTTGAGCATATATGAGACCTTAAAGCTCACCTCCACTATGACACACTTTCTCCAACACCTACCCTAACAAAGCCATATCTCCTAATAGTGCCACTTACATTTAAACTACCACACAGAGGAAAGTAAGTTGAGCAGCAACTTAAGAGGGAGGGAAGTGCTTTTCCTCATAGGTTTCTCTGATTCTAAAGCTATTATTCTTTCAAAAGAAGATTTTCTGAATTGCACTTTTGAGATAAAGAGTCTCAAGTAGTGAATAGTAAGCATGGAGAAGTCTCATATCAGTCTGGTATCATAACAGGATTAGACTTTGTCACAGTACATTTCTACAGTTCTTTGTTATTATTATCAGATGTAGACTCTACTAATTATCACAATGAAGATGCAGAGTCACTTCAGCATCAGAAAGATCTCCTTATATCATGTGTTGATAAACATATTAGCCTCCATCCCTAACCCCGAAACCACCAGCCTGTTTCTACCTCTATATTTTGTCATCTGACAATGTTATATAAACAGAATCACAGAACATAAAATGTTTTGAGATTGTCTTCTCACCCAACTCTGCCCTTCAGATGCATCCAAAGTGTAGTGTATCTTAGTAGCCTAATCTTTCCAATTGTTGGGTGAAATTTTATAGTTGGATAATCAGTTTCTTATTCAAGTCTACAAGTGAAGGACCATTGGGACCAGTTTCCGATTTGGGGCTATTACAAATAAAACTGCACATGGGTTTTTGGTGTGAATGTTAAGTTTCTGTTCCCATAGGACAAATGCCCAGGGTTTGCTGTGTCAAAGGGTATTTGCACATCAAGTGATTAAAGAGATCTTTTTCACAAAGTGCTATTCACACTTTACTTTCTCACCAGCCTCTGGCCAGCAAGATGTAAAATGCAGCTGCACTTCCCTAGTGGTTGGTGCTTCTAAACATCTTTTAACATATTTACTTGTTTATATTTAAGGTTTCTTTTTAAACTTTTAATTGTATTTGTTAGTTTGTGCATATGATGTGACTATAGGTGCCTGAATACCATGGCACAGAGGTCAGAGGTCAACTTTCTGGACTTGGTTCTCTTCTTCCACCATGGGGTCCAGGGTTGAACTCAGGTTGTCAGGCCTGCATGACACTTGCTTTTTCCTGTTGAGCCACCTTTTCAGCCCCTTTATGGCTTCATTAGTGGAATATTTCCTTATAAATTTTGCTTGTTTTCTAATTGAATTTTTGAATGTTAAACTTAAAAAAATTATTTTATTTTATGGTCCTGAGGGTTGAACCCAGAGCCTTGTACATAGTAGACAAGTATTCTATCATTGAGTCACACTCTCAGCTCTAATATTAAGTTTTGAGAGGGTTTTATGTATTGGAGACAGGTGTTTTCAGATATGTGGTTTACAGATTTTCTCCCAAACTATAGAAAAGAAAGAGATTTGATGTAGCTAGAGTTTTCCTGCCTGGCCCACAGTCAGGACAAATCTCTGTCACTGGCCAGTCCCATAGCGGCTCAGACCCAACCAAGTAAACACAGAGACTTATATTGTTTACAAATTGTGTGGCCATGGCAGGCTTTTTGCTAACTGTTCTTATATCTTAAATTAATCCATTTCCATAAATCTATACCTTGCCACGTGGCTTGTGGCTTACCGGCATCTTCACATGCTGCTTGTCATGGCAGCGGCTGGCAATGTCTCTCTCTGCCTTCCTGTTCTCTCAATTCTCCTCTCTGTTAGTCCTGCCTATACTTCCTGACTGGCCACTAGCCAATCAGTGTTTTATTTATTGACCAATGAGAGCAATTTGACGTACAGACCATCCCACAGCAATTTGACATGGATGAAATTAAATTTATTTTTGTTCCATGAAACAGTTTATACACACATACACCCCCCTACACATACACACACACATCAGTGTTTTGTCTGCATGTATACATGTGCATCATATGCATATGGATTCCTTTGGAAGCTAGAAGAGGACATCAGATCCCCCCAGAGCTGTAGTTATAGGCAATTGTGAGCGCCTGATGTGGGTACTAGGAACTGAACTTAGAGCCTCAGCAAGAGCAACAGGTGTTCTTAACTGATGAGCCATCCCCTTTGTTGAGTTTTTGAATCAGTGAATACAGAGTATCTGTTTGTCATTTGGCTTCTTTCACCTCCATTTTGTAGTTTCAAGGTTTATGAAATTAGAGAATTTTACAGAGTTCAGAATGGTGAACCACAGGATGTGATGTTAAGTGAGATAAGTTAATAATACAAAGAAAAGTCTTGTGCTATGATTCTATTCATGTGAGGCACCTATAAAAGGTGCCACATTCCCAGAAAGAGGCGTCTGGATGGTGGTTGTGGGAGCTGATAAGGAGTGATAGGGAGGTAGTGTTCAAAGAGAAGAGTTTCAGTGTGGAAAGCTAAGAAAGTTCTGGAGAGGAATGGTGCTGAGGGTTGCAATTGCAACTCTACACTTGAAAATAGCTAAAATAGTAAATTCAATATATATTTTACCAGACAAAAATCCTGGAAGGGGGCTGGGAATGTTGCTCTGTTAGTAGAGTGCTTGCCTTGCATGTACAACATCATGGATTTGATTCCTAACACTGCATAAAACATGTGCTGGTACATGTCTATAATCCAAGCACTCAGGAAATTAAGGTAGGAGAATCAGAAGTTCAAGGTCATCCTTGATTACATAGTGAGTTTAAGGCTAGTTTGGGATACATTGTCTCAAAACAGACAAACAAACATACAGGCAAACAGGTAGATATTCCCCTCTCCCAAGTCCTAAAAAGCTAGTGCATTATGTTAGGAGATTTTGGGATTTCAACTTTTGTTTGCTTGAGCATTGACTAGGGAGAGGAGAGCCCAGCCTGTTTTCTATTACATAGAAGTCCATGGTTCCTAACTACAGTCCAGTCTTCTTGGGTAAAATTGGACATCATGAATTTGTGGTACCTTCACACATTTCTTTAGCAGGTTTGGCAAAACCAAGAGGAGTTCAATGTTTAGACAGAGCTAGGCTGCGTTCTCCAGGACAAGTATGTTAGTAGAAACAGGATGTGCACAGAGTAATGAGGCCATTGCACTGCCTCTTAGGTTGTCAGTGGAAGGTATTGGCATGTTGGTGGCTTGATCAAATAAAAAATTAAGCCATACCAACAAAAAATGATAATATTCAGGGAAAATAGTGGGCCAGAGCAGCCAGAGGGTGCTCCATGGGAAAGAAAACATGTAAGTGTGAGGTAAGGAGATATATGAGACTAGGAACTTTAGGAAGCTCAGGTCAGAAAGGGTGATGGCAAAGACTGCTTGGTAAGGCAGATCCTGGGGATGACAAGTTCTGCAGTATGTGTAGATGAAGTTTGAGGAAGATGAGGACTTGAACTCAATAAATAAGGAGAAAGGTAAAGTCATTTGCCTAGATCACAAAGTCATTTGGAGTGATGGGATTTGAGCCAAATTTGACATCCATAAAGATATTTAGAACATGAGTCAAACACAGCAAAGTCAGAAGTTATGAGGAAGAAGAGAGAGAAAGTATTCAGGCAGCTGTCATAGTTTGCCATGGAAAAGGGCCTTTGTAAATAAGTCTTAGAAGAGAAATTCAGGTGAAAGTGGGGTTTGACTTTACAGCTGTGTTATTAACCTCCAGATGTTTGGGTATCTCTTTGCACTGTGTCTGGTACTGGGGACAGATAAATCAAACACAGGTGCTGCCTTCAGTAAATGCTCAGACTAGTGGGGAAGGCAGAACTAGAAGTGATTCTACAGTATAGAGTGAGAACAGCTGTTGGGGCCAGCCATGCGGGGATGACCAGCATGGTGGTGAGGCCAGGGTCATGAGGGAGGTAGAAGTTAAATACTCAGGGAAGGCTCATCAGGTGGGTGCCATAGCAAGAAGTAGCTTTCTGCATGCAGAAGAGTTACATATCAGAAGATGAGGGCAGATGGTGCATTGTTACATGAGCATTTTAGCCCGAGCATTGTGTGTAAAAGACAGTGAGTGACAAGGGACAGTCTGCATCTTAGAGACTGTGAAAGGACCAAGTGTGATGGCTTATGCCTGTAATCCCAGCCTTTGGGAGGCCAAAGGTAGGGGGATTGCTGCAAGTTCTAGCTCAGTTTGGCTTACTTGGAGGATGTAGGCTAGCCTGAGCTACAATGTGAGACCTTATCTCATAAAAACAAAAACGAATAAAGTGAGAAAGAGGGAGAGGGAGGGAGGGAGGAGGGAGGGAAAGAGAGAGGGAGAGAAGAGCAGAGAGAGGCAAGGAGAGAGAGAGAGAGAGAGAGAGAGAGAGAGAGAGAGAGAGAGAGAGAGAGAGAGAGAATGTTAACAAAGCACCAAGGCTTTCACTATGTAAAATGCATCCTTGGACCTATACATGGAAAGAAGGCAGGATTACATTATGCTCTCTTCCTTTTCAAGAAATTTCTTTTTATAATGACTGGCATGTTGTTTTATGATAAAATGTGGTTACTATAAAAGGAGAACAAGCATGGAGTTACTAGAACCACGTTTTCCTGGCTGTAGAGAAGTCATAAGAAACACCAGAGAATACTCCCAGTGATTGTTCAGCAGGCTTCCTGCTAGAATGGTAAATGTATGCTTCAGGGAGGACTAAAAAGAAAGCCAGGAAACTAACCACAGAAGTAGCAGGTGTGGTTGTGAAGGTGAAGGGCTCTGAGCACCTCTGGCTCTACCATGAAACAGGGCAAGCAAGAGTTTCTCTAGGGGAAGGTGAGTTTGAGAGGTAGGAAAGCTTGAGAAGGAAAGCAGAACTTGATAGAGGTTCTAGAGAGTTTGATAGAGGGACTAGAGAGCTTGATGGATGGATGGAACAGTTGGGTTCAAGGTCCTTACTCAGGTTAGACATGGGAAGACAGAGCTCAAGGAGGACAGTTTCAGGGTACTAGCAAGAGTAGTGGACATAGACTTTGGAACAGAGCATCTGATAGTAACTAGATTTCTTGGTTTTGATCATTATTCTGTGATTGTGTATGAGAATATCTTTGTACTTAGTAAATGTGCACTGAAGTATTGTGGAAGTTCTTAAAGGTACCTCCCTGAAACCTAGGAAGATAACATGTGAGAACAAAGGCAGCTTGAACTACATTCAAGGCTGTAGGGTTTGGGATGGGTTCTTGTCACACTCAGTGAGGCCAACAGCCATTTGCAGCAGCAACTTTAGTAGGAGCTATGTTTTGGGCCAATGACTGAGCATATGTGAGTTGAAGAAGTTGCAGTCTTGGAGGCTAGAGTGTGACCCTGCTGGAGTGATCTGGACAGAGTCAGAACAATGATGACCTTACTTTATCGTCACAATTAAGGCTTCAATGATGATCATGTGCTAGAACAGAGCAGTGACAACTAGAAAGCCTGTTCAGATCCCTCCTAGATCAGATTGCAAAGACTCAAACTCTTCAGTTACTAGGGATTTTTTTTTCACCTGTTCAAGTGGGATGCCTTAGATGGGAAGTCCTATGGAGGTCTTCTAGAATCATTAGTTAATAAACTACAGATGAGGAATTTGTACTCAGTGGTAGATCATTACCAAGGATGTTCTCCCTTGCTGAGTGAACTTCTTTTGAGAAGATGTAAACAAATGTTTATTCACTCCAGATAGGGAAACAACCATAGAAACAAAGAAATGTTTCTACCTAAAAGTACCTGGGTAAGCCAATGGGTTCAACTGGGGATACTTACAGGAGCATAGGTGAGGGATTACTGGCAGGAACACAGGTAACTTATAGATAGACAACATTATTGAAAAAAAAAATCTCCCAGTAACTGTTAACTGCCTATAAATCTTTGGGGAGGGGCAGGACCTCCTGAACCCCTCTCTCCTTGATGAAAAGTTAATAGGATCAATCTTGTGCAGCTTTCCTGTGGGTAATCACAGCTGCTGAGACTTCAAGAGAGCAAACAGGCATGTCATGCCTGGAGGACAGTATTCCACAATACCCATCAGCTCCATTGTCCTTCCCTGTATACATGAAAGCACTGGATATGTTTTTCATTTCCTCCTATTTGGGATGGTGTTATTGCTGCTTTGGCCAAGGATGGCATTGATGCACTGGTACTTCCAAGCCTTATGGCCTGGCCTGGCGGTTTCTGTATTCTACCTCACCTGCTCTCTCTGGAGATCTAGGGCTTCAGCTATAAGTCCAGTCTAGAGACATATAGAGAGGATGGAATTCCTGATCAGCAGCCTAGCTGAGGTCCTGCTTGGACAGTCATAAACCACTGGCAGCTCTGTGAGGGAGGCCAGTGTCTTCCATTCTCCTAGTACCCTGGTCAATACCTTGTGGAGAGAACCAGCCAGTTAACATAGAATCTACTTTTATTTTAAGCTATTAAGTCTTAGGGTATTTTGTGAAAACATGCTCTAAACTAATCAGATGAGTGAGGTGGGGATTAAAAAGAAGTCTTTGGAAGATGAGGTAGAAGCTATTTAAAGACAGGATGACTTGTACTGAATCAACGTATCTTGGAATAACTTGAATAACTGAAACCAAACTATCCATGATTACTGTTGCCCAATCTACAAATTTCTGACCTGGGCTTCACATATATCGGGGCTGGAAAAAGCTTTAGAGATCATTAACTCCAATGATTTCAGGTCATATATGGAAACTGAAACCCAGAAAGGGAGTATTATCTGCTTGAGTCACAAAGCTGGTTGTAAAGCTAGGCTGAGGATCACAGATTGGAATAAGCCTCCCTTTCCCCCACTGCTCCAATTAGGAAAAGAAAACAAAAAACCAAAAAAAAAAAAAAAAAACAAAAACAAAAAAAAAACCCAGTCTCTGTTGACTGCCTTAAACCATCTCTCCCTGCAACTGAGTCTCCTTTAAAACTATTTCCACTGTCAACACTTGCTTTCCAAAAGAGAACTACAGGGCTGAGAGAATGTAAAGCAGGTGTCCAAGGTCACATAGAGACTATGGAATCTGCAAGTTTAATGAAACAGGCACCCAACATCAAGGGCACCATTCTCTCCTTGCCTCTCCTTATAGGGTGGGTTCATGGTGTATCTTCGAGTCAGCTGATTTGCTGTTTGAGATGAAATGTGAAAACATTGCTACACAACCCATAATGGTCAGTTAACCTGAATACTCATTTAAAAAAAAAAAAACTCAAGGCACAACTAGGTGAATCAGAAATACCTGTACTTGGGAGAAAATTCCAGTACTTGGGAGGCTGAGGGAGGAGAATCTCCCTGACAGCCTGGGAGAATCATAGCAAGACACTTAAAAAAAACAAACTAAATCAAAACAACAACAACAAGATCCATGAAGTACGTTGTATAATACTTGTCAATGCATTAGTTTAAAAATGAGATTAGATGAAAGGGCTCTTGTTTTTGCTGTTGTTTTTTGTTTTGTTTAGATAAGGTCTCATACCAGCCTGGCAGATCTCCAAGTTGAGGTTAGCCTGGTCTACAGATCCAGTTTCAGGACAGCCAAGCTTAGGCAGTGAAAGTTGGTTAAAATGTAATTGAACAAAGGGGCCATGTTCCAGATCCAACAAGCAGTAGTACTTGTCAGCTTTGGCCACATGGTTCTGGCTTTAGAGTCAAGGGTAAAAGAAAGGAGTTACAGAATCTTGCTCCATGACCAGGAAATCCACTGAGGCAAGGCATGTGTCAGGGGTGTCCTTGAATGGAAGCCCAGGGAAACCATGTGAAACTGTGAAGGAGAAATTTGGATTGTCTTGGAGACTCCAAGATGTTGGAGATGCCAGGGTCATGAGATAAAGTGAAGTTGAATGTTGTTCTTTCAAAGTCTGTAAAGAATTGTGTTAGAATTTTTATGGGGATTGTGTTGAATTCAAAGATTGCTTTTGGTAAGGTGGCCTGTTTTCAAATCTAGAAGGGTCTTATAATAAAAAACCTAGAGCCAGATATTGGGGTGAACACTGAAAGATCAGAGAAGCAGAACAAACCACAGCCAACCTCACCTCGCCAACACCTCAGCCGATCCTGTTTCCATGAATCCTCAGACTGAAAGCCTCTGAGTCCTCACCTGAAAGGGTCTCAGCTGAACTGCTTTAGTTCCTGTTTCCTCACACCTTATATACCTTTCTGCTGCTACTTCCTGGGATTAAAAGCGTGTGCTTCCCAGTACTGGGATTAAAGGTATGTGCCACCACTGCCTGACTCTGTTTCCAGTGTGGCCTTGAACTCACAGAGATCTAGATGGATCTCTGCCTCCCAAGTGATAGGATTAAGGTGTGTGCCACCACTGTCTGGCCTCTATGTCTAATCTAGTGGCTGGCTCTGTCCTCTGATCCTCAGGCAAGATTTATTAGGGTACACAATATATTACCACAGTAACCTTTTTTTTTTTCAATTTAATCCTACCAATCCATAAGCATGAGAGATCTTTCCATCTTCTAATATCTTCTCCAATTTCTTTCTTCAAAGACTTGAAGTTTTTATCAACAGGTCTTTCACTTGCTTGGTTAGAGATACCACAAGATATTTTATATTATTTGTATCTATTGTGAAGAGTGTTGTTTCCCTGATTTCTTTCTCAGTCTGTTTGCTGTTTGTATACAGGAGGGCTACTGATTTTTTCGAGTTTTTCTTGTATCTAGTTACTTCACTGAAGGTGTTTGTCAGCTGTAGGAGTTTCCTGGTAGAATTTTTTGAGTCGTTTATATATACTATCATATTATTTGCAAATAGTGATACTTTGATTTCTTCTAGTGATATTTTAATTTCTTCTGTGCCAATTTATATCCCCTTGATCTCCTTTAGTTGTCTTATACCTCTAGCTAGAATTTCAAGTACTATATTGAATAGATAAGGAGAGAGTGGACAACCTTGTCTTGTCCCTAATTTTAGTGGGATTACTTTAAGTTTTTCTCCATTTAATTTGATGTTGGCTATAGGCTTGCTGTATATGGCCTTTATTATGGTTAGGTATGTCCCTTGTATTCCTAATCTCTTCAAGACTTTTATCATGAAGGGGTGCTGGATTTTGTCACAGGCCTTTTCAGCATCTAATAAGATGATCATGTGTTTTCTTTTCTTTCCGTTTGTTTATATGGTGGATTATATTGACAGATTTTCATATGATGAACCCTCTCTGCATCTCTGGGATCAAGCCTACTTGATCATGGCAGATGATCTATTTTGTAGTTTGTGGGTATTTTATTGAGTATTTTTGCATCAGTGTTCATGAGGGAAATTGGTTTGTAGTTTTCTTTCTTTGTTAAGTCTGTGTGGTTTGGATATCAGGGTGACTATGGTTCCATAAAATGAATTTTCAATGTTCCTTCTGTTTTTATTTTGTGGAATAATTTGAGGAGTATTGGTATTATTATATCTTCTTTGAAAGTCTGGTGGAATTCTGAGTTAAGACTGCCTGGCCCTGGGATCTTTTTGGTTGGGAGACTCTTAATGACTGCTTCTATTTCTTTAGGGGTCTATTTATAGGTCTATTTAAATTGTTTATCTGATCCTGATTTAACTTTGGTAAGAGGTATCTATGGAGAAAATTGTGCATTTCCTTTTGATTTTTCCATTGTTGTGGAATATAGGTTTTTGAAGTATGACCTAATGATTCTCTGGATTTCCTTGGTGTCTGTTGTTATGTCCCCATTTTTGTTTCTGATTTTGTTAATTTGGATGTTTTCTCTCTGCCTTTTAGTTAATTTTGGATAAGGGCTTATCTTGTTGATTTTCTCAAAGAACCAACTCTCTGTTTCACTGATTCTGGTGTGTCCTGCACCTGTCCTTCTGACTTGTATGGCTTGCCTCTGAGCAGGTGAAGTTGCTGGAGTGGGTAGAAGGGCTGGTGGTGGGGAGGATGATGATGTGGGACGGCTTGAGTGCTGGAATGGGCCTTTGAGAACAGAATCTAGGGAGTTGGGCAATTCATCTGGCAGGTGGGTCTTTCATATGTTTTTCTGACTTGTGTGGCCTGTACCTGAGCCAAAGTGGGGGGTCAAGGACTGTGGGATGGGTAGAGGAGAAGAGAAATCTAGGGAGTAGGGAAGTTTGGCTGGCAGGCACTTCACTCATCTGTCCTGACTGGTCTGGGACTCTGCTGGGATTGATAATTAAGGTTTCTATTGCTGTGAAGAGACACCATGACCACAACAACTTTTATAAAGGAAAACATTTAATTGGGGCTTGCTTACATTTTCAGAGTTTCAGTCCATTTTCATCATTGTGGGATGTGGTGTGCAGTCAGACAAGGTGCTGGAGAAGGAGCTAGGAGTTCTATATCTTGATCTGTAGGCAGCAGGAGTGTGCGTGCCATACCATGAGCATAGCTTGAGCACAGAACACCCCCCACCCCACAGTGACAGACTTCCTCCAACAAGGCCACACCTACTCCAACAAAACCACTCCTCTGAATAGTGCCACTCCCCATGGGGGCCATTTTCTTTCAAACTACCACAGTGGCCTTAAAGCAATCCTGCTTTAGATTCATGAGTACTAGAATTAGAAGGAGAGAGCCACTGTGGAGATGCAATATTATGAAAACAACTGTTATATTCTAAGAGATTGAAACTTACAGGGGCCCTCACAGACAGAGTTAATAATACATCTGAGGTCACACAAGACTTAAGACTGATATTCTACTGTGTACTCAATCTATTTGTTTAACCTGTCTTTAAGAGAACAATGTAGCAATCAACCTTACTTGCCTTATATTCCCCACATAATTCAACTTTTACAACCTAAGCTAATGCATAGCTGTATTCTTAAGTTATGAACTCTTCTATGCTCCTGACCAAGAGTAGTGCATCCGAGTTCTAATAATCATTTACTGAAAGCAGCAAAGATAGAAATTCAAAGCAGTTCTATAAACGTTGAACACAGTATTTGGTCCTTGATAAACAATGATGTTTGTAGTACTGTTTGTTACATGGGTCAATCAGGATCAGTTGGAATCAATGACTTAATTTCTTGTAAAATTATGTTAAATTTCTGTAAAGTATCACTCATTCCTTCTCCATATGATACTTTCTGTGCTGTTCAATAAATACAGAGCAAAATCCTTGTTAGAGACACAGAGTCATATAATAGACAGACCTGGGCATAGGGAAAGATTCACAAAACAGCCTTCAGGCATGCACAGATAGAGAGACTTATGCAACAGGCAAAGGACAGAAAACACAGGGAGTATGAAGTAGAGAATTCAAATCTGTGTTTTCTCTTTGTTAAATGACACCAAAGTGAAGTACTTTGACGTATTTACTTAACGTGACACCAATGGATTATTTGTGACTTGGAGCTTATTACTGTATTCAAACTAATTGCAAGCTACCATGTTCAGTTGTCTTTGAAGAAAGACCCTGTGTGGTGATGTTGTGTCCCCCAATATATTGTGAACCCTAATAAACTTATCTGGGGTCAGAGAACAGAACAGCCACTAGACAGACATAGAGGCCAGAAAATGGGGGCACACACACCTTTAATCCTATCACTTGGGAGGCAGAGATCCATCTGGATCTCTGTGAGTTCAAAGCCACACTGGAAACAGCTAGGCATGATGACACATGCCTTTAATCCCAGGAAGTGATGGCAGGAAGCAGAAAGGTATATAAGGCATGAGGACCAGGAACTAGAGTCTTGTCAAGCTTTTATTTAGGCTTTTAGCAGCAGTTCAGCTGGGATCCATTTGGATGAGGACACAGAGGCTTCCAGTTTGAGAAAGCAAGATCAGCTGAGAAGTTGACAAGGTGAGGTTGGATATGGCTTGTTCTGTTTCTCTGATCTTTCAGCATTCACCCCAATATCTGGCTCCCATGTTTTTTTTTTTATTAATAAGACCCTTTAAGAATCTTGTTACAACCCTAAGCCTCCACTTGTCTCCTGAAATACTTAATTTCTTTGCCTTAGAAAATAATAAACAGCCCTCTCTTTGTTTTCCTCCACTTCTCGGTTACTTCACTGTTTTATCTCTGCCTTTTCCTAAAAATTTTTCTTCTCTTATCTTGGCCCTTTTTCATCTTGCCACTCTAAGTTAGGATTAAGAATAATGAGCTCAAGTAATGCAGGCTTGGAAAGAAGCAAGTGTTGGAAGGATCAAGAAGCCAGAGAAGACATGCCACCAAAAAGCAGATTCATGCTCACAGCCTGCTTGGCAAACTTTTTCTGTGAAGAAACAGATGATGAATACAGGCTTCATGGGCCATGTATGATTTCTGTTGGATATTCTTTGTTTTCTAAAAGTCATTATTAGCTCCAGACTGGTACAACAAAGACCAAGAGACAGATTGTGTGTGTACTCTGTTACCTATTGACCCCTGGCTGGAAATTTCAAACTTAGGGTGGCCCAGTGTTCTAGTTCTCCAAGAGCAAGGAACTTACATTTTATTTGAAACCATCTGGTTATCAAATGCTGGCATTTAGAAGACCATTTGAAAGCTTATCTCTAGGTATGGATGGGCAAGTATGATGCATCCAGACCCAAGCTCAGTATAATGTTCTTGTTCATGGGCTCACCATCTCAGCTCATGACAATGCCCTCCAGTAAAATGCCAGGAGCAGGTTCCTGGTATTTCTGCCCACGCCTTTCTAATCGTACAGCTTTGATGACTCTTCCTTCTGAGTGCTTTCCTATTTTCCTCCTTCCACCTTGCCAGTTTTCCCAGGTTGAGTTGTTATCATTTCATTTCTTGGAGTCCACAACTTTCTTCTGACAGTTCTCTCCTGCATTATCCCCTCTTAGTACTTTTTGGGTTGCATCCAGAATATTCCTTCTAAACTTGAAATAAGATTATGTCATTTTTAAATTTGGCTCATTTGCTGATTGAGTTTGGTGCAGACCTAAGTGTGGCTTACAAAGTGTGTTATGGTCTGGTGCTTGCTGACTCCAGTCTCCTCCCTCTTCCTCCTCATTCAACCGATGCTGTGTTCCTGTCCTTGTGGGCTACTTTCAGTTCCTTCAGTGAAACCAGTTATTTTTCACTTCAACATCTTTGCATCTGTTGATCCCTCTACCTACACATCTGCTAGCCTCCCAGAAGTGTCATGTACATAGTGAAATAAGTGTGCTTTTCTCTTAGGCCATCCTGCTGACTCCTGTTGGATGCAAGAAACCCTGCCTACATGTCCAAGCTGAGTTTTAAGTACCACCTTTTTTTTTTTCCTCCACTGCTTGATTTTTTTTTTTTGAGACAGTGTTTCTCTGTGTAGTTTTGGTGCCTGTCCTGGATCTCACTCTGTACACCAGGCTGGCCTCGAACTCACAGAGATCTGCCTGGCTCTGCCTCCCAAGTGCTCGGATTACAGGCATGCACCACTGCTGCCAGGCTGCTAGAATTTCATCAACATCAAGCTTTTTTTTTTTTTTTTTTGGTTTTTCAAGACAGGGTTTCTCTGTGTAGCTTTGCGCCTTTCCTGGAGCTCACTTGGTAGCCCAGGTTGGCCTCGAACTCACAGAGATCCGCCTGGCTCTGCCTCCCAAGTGCTGGGATTAAAGGCGTGCGCCACCAACGCCCGGCAACATCAAGCTTTTACTGATGCTGCTTCCTCTTTGAAGGGCTATTTTTCTCCTTCATGCCACAGAAACTAAAATACAGGCTCCTTTACAAGGACTATTCAAACATAAAGGAATGTGACTCTGATAACAAGATAAACTTTGTGGAAGTAATTACAATGTATCCCAAAGACTCTTCCACCCCTGCTTTCTTCAAATGTAGATAGTTCTGTTCTCTAGGCATCTTTTCTTCTATTCTTTCTTAATGATTCATGCAGACTCCTCCTTTTCATTTCACACAGCTATGTCCTCATGTGAGCACATTTCAGACTTCATGACCTGGGACCCACCTCTCTGCCCAACCACTTCTGAGCAATGGTTTCTAGTAATTTTGTGCTACTTTTATGACCTTTGGCCTTATCAGGAAAATCAATAAACAAAGCTTAACAATGCTTGCTAAATTTGTAGTTCTTTTATAGTAATTACTTTATCGTCCTTTTCAAAATAGGGTACCATGCACCATATACTATCAATTTGAGAAGGAACAGGTGGGAACACAAATGCAGAGATAAATGGCAGCAGTGAAAGGAGGTTCAGAAAGATCTTCACAGACTAGGCCACTGAACCAAGACTAACAGATGAAATTTAAAAGGAAAGAAAGTAAATTAATGCTTCTGTTCATGAATCAGCTGTGCAACAGAACCAGAAAGTAAGAACTATGATGGATAACAGTTGAAAGAAAACTTTTGTGGCTAGGTTGTAAGTGGGAAAGACCTATAGTAAACTAAGTCAATCAAAACCAATTTTGAGACACTTGCTAGAAAACTGAACACAAGGATCTAATTATCTCTGGGCTTAGAAAACAAGTGACTTGGATAACCAACATTTAAGAATCAAAACAATCCTATGGTTAAGTTATAACTCAGTGAGACCAACAACCAGTTAGGAAACACATACAATGACTACTACCCATAGAATCTGGCAAGCTCACTTCACTTAGTAGATGCTCATTGCTTATGGATGTAGGGGTTGATCTTGATCTTCTCCAGCTGCTCTTTGTGCTGTTTGCTGTCCAGTTCTCACTGTGTAGGTCAGTCCAAGGTTGGCTGACCTAGAATTAGTTAAGACTAATCTTGAGAATTATTGGAAGAAAGCATGTTCCTAGAGGAAAGAAAGCTGCTAGAGGAGCACAGAGGGACAATGACCTTCTTTTTGCCTACCATAGGGGGATTCCTGACCTGGAAATAACCTTCTATGAACTCTCTAAGCTTTTGTGTGGAACTGAAAAACTACAAGTGAACCTAATCTTGCAACATCTATCTTAGTGGTTATAAAGATATTCTTGAGATGGGTTTTTAAATATGAAAAATACAACCAAACTTTAAAGTCAATGTCTATAATCCCTGCACTTGAATCCATTGTGAGTACATAACAGACTTGAGGCTAGCTTGAGCTACATAGTAAGAATTTGTCTCAAAAACAAAACAACATTATCAAGAACAAAATAGAGACCATGAAGACATTTGGGGGTCAGGTGTCCATATGGGAAAGGCATGAGGGACAGGTGTCAACTCCCTTTGGGTTGGGTGATTGGCTATAAGAAAGGTAAAACTGTGACCATGTTGTCTATACAATTTTCCTGTAGCCACTATAACGTTTCACATAGATGTGGGGTGTAGACTGAAGTTTCTCAGTCCCTCTGGGTCCCTCCTGGGCAGGAGCCATTTTTATAAAATAATCACTCAGAGGCTTAATATTAATTACAAATTATTTGGTCTATGGCTCAGGCTTATGGCTCGCTATCTATTACATTTTAAATTAACCCATTTCTATTAATCTGTATTTTGCCACATGGCTGTGGCATTACCAATCTGCTGTCATCTTGCTTCTTGGGTGGCTAGATGGTGTCTCCCTGACTCCACCCTCTTCTCCTGTATCTCTCTTGGATTTCTCACCTGGCTCTTATCCTGCTTTACCATAGGCCCAAACAGCTTCTTTATTAACCAAATAGTAGTAACACATGTTCACAGCATACAGGAAGACCATCCCACAGCAGTGAGGTCTTAAAATAACACAGATGTATTTCTCCTACAGTGCTGGTGTCAGAGGTCTCAAATGACCATTACTGGGGTGAAAGAGCTGCCTTCTTCTAGTGACTCCATAGGAAAATCTGTTCTTTGTTTCTTTCAGTTATTCTTGGCTGACAGGATTCCTTGGCTGTGGATATTGGGATGCTTTGCCTTCTCCTTTTCAGTAATTCAATCTTCTCTACCTTCCTCTTTGCTACTTTTGCTATATATTTAAAATCTCACGATCTTTGACTTAAGCCTAGCTGCAAAGTCCCTTCTGCTATCTCTATTTAAGACCCAGTCACCTGTACAGGCCATTACTTAGACAGTATCTTTCTAAGAGGGTAGAAGGTGCTCATTCTTGGGCATACTGTGAATGGCTGTCATTACAAGAATAGGTTTCCACTACAGAAGGTCAAACAGACAACAGAGAGGTAGAGTCTGTTAGAGTGTAGGGAGTGCAAAGTATTCAACTGTAATGGCGTTAATGTGATGACAACTCACAACACTCTGTAAAACATGCCAGATGACTAGACTGTAGCAGTTTAGTACTGTGTACACATTCGCTTTGTTTCCTGTTGCAACAACTGTTCTACTGAAACATCTCTGAGAGTGGTATGTCCAAGAGAGAAATCCCTTGAGGAATATCAGTTGTATCCCTTTTAATTGGAGAAAACAAAGTTATCTTCTAAAAGCCACACACATTAAAAACCAACAACAACATGTCAGATCGAAGAAAACATCTAATTTAAAGCTCTGAAAAGCTCTTAAGTGGTTATTCTATTACTTAGTTGTGGTGGTGTTCTAATTGTACTGAAATGTGATTTTGATTGTATGTTAATAAATAAAGTTGCCCGGGGGTCAGAGCTATTAGAGCCATAGACAGAGTGTGGCGGTGGTGGCACACACCTTTAATCCCATAGATCTCTATGTGTTCAGGGATACAGCCAGCATTGGAGACATATGCCTTTAAGACCTAGGGGGCTGTACATTCAGACAGTGACGAGGCAGTCACGTGTTTGGGTTTACAACCAATGAGGAGGCAGAATGACTGGAAAATGGATTTACAGACAGGAAGTAGCTCTCTTTCGGGAAGCTGGGACACCGCAGGCGGAAGGGTGAGATTTTAGCTCTGAGCTCTGACCTCTCGGCTTTCTCCTTTACATTGTTTCTGTGTTTCTTATTTAATAAGATGGTTAGTTACATCAACACTTAGTCATCATGTTTATTAAAATATAAGATCCCACACGAATTCCTTATTAAATAGATGATGACTCCAGTTTTGCTTGACCAAGCATATGTGAAACCAACTCTGAGGGCATTCATGTTTTCAAGACTAAGTATTGTGGAGAAGCATTCCAGAGGAAGTAGGAGGGAGTGGTGTTTGTTCCTCTCTGCACAGAGCATAATATAACAGAAGACACTGTTTTGGAAGTTATACATATATATTAGTCTTTACCAGCATTATTGGGAACATTAACATCTACACTCTGATAGCTCTGAGTCCTGATAGCTTGGCAAAAATATTCTATGTTTTAAGTTCTGGGACTTCTTAGGGAGGTGATAATTGATGATATTACACTAGAATATTGTACACTTGACAAGAATACTATTTATGAAGTTTTTATAATGAAATGCTCTGCATAAAATGGTGATATAAATCACATATCGTGCATAATTATCACAAACCAAATTAAACACTGAGTGCTAAAAATGTAGAACTCTTTCTTTGTCAGTACTTTCTATAAGTTTCAAATACTCTTTAGGAATAAAAATCACATACATTTTAGGGGATGGAGAGATGGCTTAATGGTTAAGAAGATGTACTCCTCTTGCATAGGACCTGAGTTTGATTCCCAGTATCCATGTCAGGAGGTCTTCAACTGCCTATTACTCCAGTTTATGGGGATACAACATACTCTCCAGGCCTCTGGGAACATTGCATGTACTCACATATACCGCACAACTGAAAAATAAAAAGTTTTTAAAAAAATAATCACAAAAATTTTAGCAACTTTATGAAATATGTTCTGCATATCATAAAATATATTCATTCCATGCATAAGATACAGTGGTATTTTAATGTTACTTGATACAATCATCACCCTAAGTTTGTTTTTACCATCCCTCTAACAAGTTTCATTCATACTCTTCACAATTTAGTCTATGTTTCCAGCCCAGGCTATTTCAAGATGATCTATTTTCTGTCTCTATATTTGCTGTCTGAACTTTGCACATGAATGAAATCATGTAAGAGGTGGTTTCTTGTGGCTGAATTCTTTCACATAATATAATATTTCAGAGGCTTTTATACCATGCAACAGATGTCAGTATTTTACTGCTTTTCATTGTTGGGTAGGATACTTGCTACTCTTGTAGAAGACTTGGGTTGGTGTTCTGTTCAGTAAGTCGTCCCCTGTGCCAATGTGTTCAAGGCTATTCCCCACTTTCTTTTCTATCAGGTTCAGTGTATCTGGTTTTATGTTAATGCCTTGTTCCACTAAGACTTGAGTTTTGTGCAAGGTGATAGATATGAATCTATTTGCATTATTCTACATACAGAAATCGAGTTAGACCAGCAGCATTTGTTGAAAATGCTTTTTTCCCCATTGTTTCCATATTTCTGGCTTCTTTATAAAAAAAATCAAGCATCCACATAGGTGTGTAGATTTACATCTGGGTCTTCAATTTGATTCTATTGATCAATATGTGCGTTTTTATGCTAATACTGTGCAGTTTTTATTACTGAAACTCTGTAATAAGCTTGAAATCAGGGATGGTGATACCTCCAGAAGTTCTTTTATTGTACAGGATTGTTTTAGCTACCTTAGTTTTTTTTTTTCATATGAGGTTGAATATTGTTTTTTCAAGGTCTGTAAAGAATTGTGTTGGAATTTTGAAGGGAATTTCATTGAATATGTAGATTGCTTTTGGTAAGGTGGCCATTTTTATTATGTTAATTCTACTGATCCATGAACATGGGAGATCTTTTCATCTTCTGATATCTTCTCCAACTTCTTTATTCAAAGACTTGAAGTTTTATCAATAGGTCTTTCATTTGCTTGGTTGAAAATACCACAAGATATTTTATATTATTTGTGGTTATTGTGAAGGGTGTTGTTTCCCTGATTTTTTTTTCTTAGCCTGTTTGTTTATATATAGGAGGGTTACTGATTTTTTTTGAGTTAATTTTGTATCCAGCCACTTCACTGAAGGTGTTTGTCAGCTGTAGGAGTTTCCTGGTAGAATTTTTGGAGTCACTTATGTATACTATCATATCATCTGCAAATAGTAATACTTTGATTTCCTCTTTGCCAATTTGTAACCTCATGATCTTCTTTAGTTGTCTTATTGCTCTAGCTAGAACTTCAAGTACTATATTGAATAGATATGGAGAGAGTGGGCAGCCTTGTCTTGTCCCTGATTTTAGTGGGATTACTTTAAGCTTCTCTCCATTTAATTTGATATTGGCTATAGACTTGTTATATATGGCCTTTATTATGTTTAGGTACGTTCCTTGTATCCCTGATCTCTCCCTGATTTTTATCATGAAAGGGTGTTGGATTTTGTCACAGGCCTTTTCAGCATCTAATGAGATGATCATTTGTTTTTTTTCTTTCAGCTTGTTTATATGGTGGATTACATTTATAGATTTTTTCATATGATGAACCCTCTGCATCTCTGGGATCAAGCCCACTTGGTCATGGTGGATGACCTTTCGTAGTGTTCTTAGATTTGGTTTGTGAGTATTTTATTGAATATTTTTGCATCAGTGCTCATGAAGGGAATTGATCTGCAGTTCTCTTTCTTTGTTAAATCTGTGTGGTTTGGATATCAGGGTGACTATGGTTCCATAAAATGAATTCCCAGTGTTCCTTCTGTTTCTATTTTGTGGAATAATTTGAGGAGTATTAGTATTATTATATCTTCTTTGAAAGTCTGGTAGCATTCTGAGTTAAGATCCCTGGCCCTGGGATCTTTTTGGTTGGGAGACTCTTAATGACTGCTTCTATTTCCTTAAGGGTTATAGGTCTATTTAAATTGTTTCTCTGATCCTGATTTAACTTTGGTAAGAGGTATCTATTGAGAAAATTGTGCATTTCTTTTTGATTTTCCATTGTTGTGGAATATAGGTTTTTGAAGTATGACCTAATGATTCTCTGGATTTCCTTGGTGTCTGTTGTTATGTCCCCATTTTTGTTTCTGATTTTGTTTATTTGGATGTTTTCTCTCTGCCTTTTAGTTAATTTTGGATAAGGGTTTATCTATCTTGTTGATTTTCTCAAAGAACCAAATCTGTTTCACTGATTCTTTGTATTGTTCTCTTTGTTGTTATTTTATTGATTTCATCTCTGAGTTTGAGATTATTTCCTGCCATCTACTCCTCTTGGGTACGTTTGCTTCTTTTTTATTCTAGAGCTTTCAGGAATATTGCTAAGTTGCTAGTATTAGATCTCTCTCTATATATATGCAGGAACTTAATGCCATGAACTTTCCTCTTATCACTGCTTTAATTGTGTTCCAGACATTTGGGTAGGTTGTGCATTCATTTTCATTGAATTATAGAGAGTCTTTAATTTCTGTCTTTATTTCTTCCTTGATCCAGTGGTCATTCACTAGAGAGCTGTTCAGTTTCCATGACTTTTTAGGCTTTCTCTTATTCTTGAAAACCACCTTTAATCCATGGTGGTCTGATAAGATACAGCGGGTTATTTCCATTTTCTTGTGTCTGTTGAGACTTGCTTTATGACTGAGTATGTGTCAAATAGTTCCTTTATTTCTCTGTTTAGTTTTTGTCCGGATGACCTGTCCATTGGTGAGAGTGGGGTATTGAAGTCTCCTGTTATTAATGTGTGAGGTTTGATGTGTGGTTTAAGATTTCGTAATGTTTCTTTTACAAATGTGGGTGCCACTGTGTTTGGGGCCTAGATGTTAAGAATTGAAAAGTTCTCTTGGTGGATTTTTCCTTTGATGAATATAAACTGTCCTTCTCCATCTCTTTTGATTAATTTTGATTTGAAGCCTATTTTGTTAGATATTGGGATATCTACACCAGCTTGCTTCTTAGGTCCATTTGCTTGGAAAACCTTTTTTCCAATCCTTTACTCCAAGACAATGTCTTTCTTTGATATAGAGGTGTGTTTCTTGTAAGCAGCAGAAGGATGGATCCTATTTTCATATCCATTCTATTAGCCTGTGTCTTTTTATTGGGTAATTAACTCCATTGATATTGAGAGACATTAATGACCAATGATTGTTAATTCCTGTTATTTTGTTGATGGTAGTGCATGCGTGTGTGTGTGTGTGTGTGTGTGTGTGTGTGTGTGTGTTTGTGTGTGTGTCTCCCTTCTTTGGGTTTTCTTGGTGTGAGATTATTTATTACCTGTATTTTCATAAGTGTAGTTAACTTCCTTGGGTTGGACTTTTCCTTCTAGTACCTTCTGTAGGGCTGGATTTTGGCTAGATATTGTTTAAATTTGACTTTGTTATGAAATACCTTGTTTTCTCTATCTATGGTGATTGAGAGTTTTGCTGAGTATAGTGTCTAGGCTGGCATCTGTGGTCTCTTAGAGTCTCCAAGACACCTACCTGTTCAGGTCCTTCTGACTTTTAGTGTCTCCATTGAGAAGTCAGGTGTAATTCTAATAGCTCTACTATTTTATGTTACTTGGCCTTGTCCCCTTGCAGCTTTTAATATTCTTACTTTGCTTTGTATGGTTCGTGTTTTGATTACTATGTGGTGCAGTGACTTTCTTTCTGATCCAATCTATTTGGAATTCTCTAAGCTTCTTGTACCTCTATAGGCATATCCTTTAGTTTAGGAAATTTTTTTCTGTGATTTTGTTAAATATATTTTCTGGATTTTTGAGCTGGGATTCTTCTCCTTCTTCTATTCCTATTATTCTTAGTTTGTTTGTTTGTTTTCATAGCGTCCCAGATTTCCTGAATGTTTTGTGTTAGGAGGTTTTTAGATTTAACATTTTCTTTGACCAATGAATATATTTCTTCTGTCAAATCTTCAATGTCTGAGTTTCTGTCTTCTATCTCTTGTATTCTGTTGGTGCTGCTCACATCTGTAGTTTCTGTTTGCTTACACAGATTTTCTGTTTCTAGTATTCCCTTAGTTTGTGTTTTCTTTATTGCTTCTATTTTGATTTTCACATTTTCAAGTCTTGAATTGTTTCCTTCACCTGTTTGTTTACTTTTCTTGGCATTCTGTTAGGGATTTATTGATTTCCTCCAATTTTTTGTTTTTCTTTTCCTCAATTTCTTTAAGGGAGTTTTTTCATTTCCTCTTTAAGAACCTCTATCATCTTCATAGAATTGTTTTTCAGGTTGTTTTCTTTTCCTCGTGCTTTGGCTGCATTGGAATATTCAGGTCTTGCTATTGTAGGATAGCTGGGCTCTGCTGGTGTCATATTGCCCTGGCTGTTGTTGACTGTATTCTTACACTGGTGTTTAGGCATCTGGGTTTGGGATGATTAGGTCTAGGTCCAGATTTATGAGTTTGTCTCTGTTGGATGGGTGTTCTGTTCCTTGCTTTCTGTTTCCCATTTGGCCTCCTAGTCTTTGTGGCTTTCTGGTGGCTGGCATGACCTCTGATCAAGTAGGGTGTCTGTCCAAGTTGGTGGCTAGCCTTCTTGTGGTTAGCTTGGCCTTTGTTGCAGCAGGGAGTCTCTGTTCTTCTGATTGGTGTGGCCTGCCTCTGAGCAGGTGAAGTTGCTGGAGGGGGTAGAAGGGCTGGTGGTGGGGAGGATGATGATGTGGGACAGCTTGAGTGCTGGAATGGGTCTTTAAGAACAGAATCTAGGGAGTTGGGCAGTTCTGCTGGCAAGTGTGTTATTCATATGTTCTTCTGACTGGTGTGGCCTCCTGTTTTTTTTCTTTTTTAACAAATCTTTAAACAAACATTTAAAGATATGTGCATGTCATTCAGCTTGTGAAATGCTTGCTTTGAAAGCATGAGGACCTGAGTCTGATTTTCATCAGCCATCTTTAAAAAAAAAATATAGGTTTGGTGGCATGTACTTGTAATCCCAGGGACTCATTTTCTTAATTGGGAAGTTCAGCACCAGTGAGAGATCCTATCTCAAAATAAAATGGAGGGTTTGTTAGAAATGACACCTGAGGTTGTCCTCTCACTTCCATGCACATGCACACACATAAACCTTCCCAAACATGTGTACGCATATACATATGAACACACATGAAACATGCATGCACACACATGAAAACTTTGCCTAGCCTAAAGTCTTAAAATTTTGCTTAAATGTTTTCTTCTAAAAGTTTTATTGTTTAACTTTTACATTTAAATAATCTATTACTCATTTTTATTTTATTTGTTTTCTTTTCCCCCTCTTTTAAAAATTCTTCTCTCATGTATTACATCCTGACCGCAGTTTCTCCTCCCTCCATTCCTCCCAGTACCCCTGCTCTGGATCTTCCCTGTCACCCAGACCCACTCCTCCTCTGTTTCCCTTCAAAAAAGAGCAGGCCTCCCAGGGATATCAACTGAACATGATGCAACAAGTTACAATATGACTAGGCATGAACCCTCATAGCAAGGCTGGACTAGGCAATCTAGTCAGAGGAAAAGGGTCCCAAAAGCAAGCAAAAGCTATGACTTGTTTTGAGTTAATTCTTGTGTATGATATAAGTGATGGTCCAAGTTCATCTTTGTGTATACATGTAACGATTATGTAATGATTTTCTATGTTATTACTGATAGTAGGTTAATACTTCATTTAATGAGGATATTGCAAATAATGTGACACTGGTAAGACACTGACTTTCCAAAAAAGGTCCTGATTTGGAGTATTTGTCAGTTTCTCTCATATAAATACTCAAAACACATTCAGTTACAAACTCCCACTGGAAGCCAAGTCATGGAGGTGGGAAAGGCCACATCATTGGTTTTGAACTGCTTCATCCTGCCTCTAGCAGGATACTGAATCTGTTTAGTTAACATCCTTAGTGTTGTCCCCCTTTTTACTTTTAATGAGCAGAACATGCACGGAAAGAAGCAATCTATCTACTCCTGTTACCAATGAAGGTGGATCTTTTGCAGGGTTTCTAGATCTCCTAAAATATTTAAATAGTTATGGACTCTGCAGCTTTTCTGTGGTTTAGTTTCATCTATCACATTTACTTTCAGGACATTACTTTCAGGATAATGCTCAGCGTTGTTTTCTGGTAGAAACATTTTTCTGGTAGAAAATAAAAATATTTGATAAGAGAAGTAAAACTTGCTCAAACTTTTGTAATTTCACATAGACTGATTCAAAATTTAAATTACAAAGGTGACTCGCCTTCCCTTATTTTTCTTCCTGTTTGTGAATCAAATATGAAATTAAGAAAATGCCAAAGAGCAAAATATTTGTCTCCACAGGCACCCAAATGATATCAAGTGCTGCTTCCTGAAGGAATCAGAGCAATGCATGGGACTGAAGACACAGATTTGTGGCACTGACTCAGAGAAATGAACCTGAGTTTCCCTTTCAGTCCTGGGGAAGATGTGTTTAAGAAATAGTATTAGAATGTACGTGCAGCTATGGGCGTGCATAGCTTTAAATAACTTCCCACTTTGTTACAAAGTGGGAAGAGGTAAGGGCAGGGAAATGAGCAAAACTGTGAATAGTGAAAGGAGTCCTGAGGGGCAGTTTGGTTTGACTTCCTGTCTCTACTTGATAGGACCTTTATTCAATGTCTTTATAACTACTGTTATTTTAAATACCCATTTGTAAAGGAAGACTCAGAGACATCAAAATGCCAACTCCAGTCCTTTGACTTGTAAACACCTGTCCTTTATTTTTATTTTTTATAATTTTTTATTTAAATTTTTTCTTTCCTTTTATATACCAACCTCTGTTACCCCTCCCTCCTCTTCTCCCACTCCCCTCACCTACCCCCACCCCACCCCATCCTCTCTTCATAGAGGGTAAGACCTCCCTTGGATAGTCTACACAAGCTGGCATACCAAGTTGGGGCTGAACCTAACCCCTCCCCCCTGCATCAAGGCTAAGTAAGGCATCACACCATAAGGAATGGGCTCTAAAAAGCCAGTTCCTGTACCTGGGATAAGTCCTAGTCCCATTGCCAGAGGGCCCACAAACACAAGCCACACAACTGTCACCCACATTCAGAGGGTCTAGTTTGGTACCATGCAGGCTCCCCAGCTGTCAGTTCAGAGTCCATGAGTTCCCATTAGCTTGGGTCAGCTATTTCTGTGGTTTTTCCCATCATGATTCTGACCCCCCTTGCCCTTATAATCCTTCCTCCCTCTCTTCAGCTGAGCTCCAGGACATGGTATATACTCACTCATAAGTGAATATTAGACACAAAGCAAAGGAAAACAAGGCTACAATGCACAACCCCCAGAGAAGCTAGGTAAAGAAGACACTAAGAGAGACACACATGGATCACCCCAGGAAGGGGAAAAGGCTAAGATCTCCTGGGTAAACTGGGAGGGGAGAATAGAGGGGGGATAGGAGGGCATGGGAGGTGGAAACATGGGGGAGAAACGGGAAGGGAGAACAGTGAAAAAGATATCTTGACAGAAAGTACCATTAAGGGGATGGGGAGAAATCTGCAGCTAGAGAAAACCCCAGGAACTCACAAGATTGTCCCCAGCTAAGACTCACAGCAATGGTGGAGAGGGTGCTTGAACTAGCCTTCCCCTGTACTCAGATTGGTATCTATCCTAATTGTCATCATAGAACCTACATCCAGTGACTGAGGGAAGCAGATGCAGAGACCTCCAGCCCAACACCTGTCCTTTTAAAGCTTGTGTTCAATGTGTGTTGTAAGTCAACCAGGAAATTCAGACTCTGTCTATTATGACCTCCTGCCAGGCCAATGGTCCACCTTTTCAACCCATTCTGCATTCCCTAGCACCCAGGCTCCTCTATACACTGTGGGGATTATACCAAACTTTGTGCCATAACCCAAGGGTGTCATGCTGCTAGGATTTGTTCATATCATACCCTCATCTTGGAATGATCATGTTGTGTTTTCTTCTGAGAAAAACCTGTTTGTCATTTCATCTCTCCTCTCTTTCCTCCTTAACTTTCTCCCTTTCTCCTTTTATCTTTCTTTCATTTCATTCTTTCTTTCTTTTTATTCACAAAGAGTGGTTTTCCTTATGAATTGCTGTGTTGAAAGTTGGACAGTGTTGAGAAGTGGATAGAAAATAAACATCATTCATTGTGGAAGGTTTGTATATCAATCTAATTCAATTAGAACTACATTCCCCAGAGTTCCTTTCCTGGGATTCCAGAACAGCATACGCAAGATAGCTATTTATTTATTTAAATTAAAATAAGAAATATGTGTGTGTGTATCTGCTTGTCTGTCTGTGTACCATTGTATGTAGTAGGGGAGGCCGGAAGAAGATATTCAATTCTCTGAAACTGGAGTTACAGGTGGTTGTGAGCTGCCTGATGTGGTTGCTAAGAATAGAACTTTGGTCCTCTGCAAGAGCAGCAAGAACTTTTAACTACTGAGCCATCTCTCCAGCCCCCAAAATAGCTATTTAATATGAGATTAGAAGAAAGTGGAGCCAAGGCTGCTGTGCTATGTTGAAAAGATGGAAACATGTCTCAGGTTCTGTGGTGGCTTACTACACAATTATCTATCTGTTGGATCAAACTCTGCCACACCTATAATCACTGGCTGTCTTCTCAAGGACTCATGTTGGTGACTTGATTCTCAGTATATGGGTGTAAGACCTTTAATATCACTGAGCCAAGTGGGTGATGATTATGTTATCAGGAATATTACTCTTGGCGGGGAATTCTCAGAGGACCCTGGGTGGTTCCCACAAGAGATGGGCCTTTTTTAGCTTTTCAGCTTCCTATCATTCTATGTGATTTTTGCCTTCTCACCTGAGCTATGGTCATGAAGCCTTTCCTGTGTGGTGATGTAGTGATGCAGCTATCATGGGAGCTGAGCAGAGGTGGATGTCATGTTGAGCCTCCAAAGTTTCAAGCTAGATAAACCTTTATCATGTATAAAGTACTAGCCTTAGGGAATTTATTATAGCAAGGGAAAATGGATTGGTGTATCCTTTTATTTTGTTCTTTTTGTATGTAAAATGTGAACTGAATGAATCTCATATTTTTATTTTTTTACATTAATTTATTTGTGTGTGTGTGTGTGTGTGTGTGTGTGTACATAGGGAGATCAGAGGACTATTTGTTAGAGTCAGTTTTCTCCTTTCACCATGTGGGTTCTTAAGATCGAACTCAGGTTGTCAAGCTTGGTGGTAAGTGCCTTTACCAGCTGAGCCATCTTGCCAGCTTTTTATTTCCATTTTAATTTAATAATATTATGAACATATTCCCAAATCAATACAAATTCTTTAAAATATTAATGTTTGTGTCATATGCCATATTGACCAACATATAATATTTCTGAAATAATTAAATGATATGCCATTTTACTGGTATCTGCTAATATTACCATAAAATGGACTACTTAGCTTTTTAGTAATTTTGAACTTTTAAAATTGTTTTTCAGAAATACTTCACTAATGTACATTTGTTTCAAACCACATGCCTGTGACTGTTTTTTGCCATATTTGCTTCTGTACTATACATTTTCATTAACAAAATGAAATAATATTTCTTCACCAATTTTAGCAACCAAAAGAACTATGTATTTTTATTGTTATTTCCTTGTAGTCAGTATTTGTATACTAATGCTATTGCATTTATTCTGTAATCTATTTGTATCTTTGCTAATTATTTAAAATAACTGGATAAATTAACTTCAGTTTGTTACAGTTTAAATTTTTAATATAACATCTTATGCTTTATAATGTATGTCAATATACAAGTATACAAAATTCTTTTCTATTACAATACTTTCTTGAATTTTGTTTAGAATATCACATCATTAGGGGTGGGATTCAGTAAAAGTTTAGTTCAGCTCTGTTTGTTAATGTCCACAGATCCTAATTCTTATTGGGCCCAAGCCCTTCATTGGTATCCATTATCCTAGTCTCTGGAACATCCTACTTTTTCATTCATCTACTTTTCAACAGAGAGACATTCAAGGAAAGTTAAATTAAAGAGATGACTTATACCTAAGCCACCTTTAAGTTTCCTCTCACCCTACAAGATTGTGAATCCTCATTGTGACAGCTGCCGGTATCTGTCCTAGAGAGCCATGTTCTATCTCCTCACTCTCTCCTAGACCTTGGTTGACACCCAGGGGTCTGAATCAGAAGCCAGCAGAGAGCTCATGCTCTCCTGTGGATGGAGATATAGAACTGGCCCTTTCTGGTTGGTCCACAAAATGGGAGGGCAACCATTTTGCCAGGGGTACAGCCATATGTTTTCGAAACAGCTGCCGGAGGTACTTCCGGAACCGCTCACCCACAAAGACGTAAATGACTGGGTTGACACAGCAGTGAGTGTAGGCAATCACCTCAGTCACCTGCATGGCCAGGTCCAGCTGTTTGCTCTGCTCACATGGATTGGTGAATAGAACATCTTGGAAAGCAGAAACAAATACAGTCAGATTATAGGGGGTCCAGAGGAGGAAGAAGAGAAGCGTGATAGCAAATATCAGGCGCACGGCTTTGGCCTTCTTCTCACTGGGTCGTCTTTGCAGAATACTGATGATCCCTGTGTAGCAGATGATCATGACTAGCAGAGGCAAAATTAGCCCAAGGAGGTTCAGCTTCAGAGCCTGAAACCGCTTCCACTGCTTCAGGCTCTCATAGGGGAAATGAGGACTACAGGTATTGTGATTGGCTTCCCACTGGACTTTGAAAAAGTATAAGCCAGGAATGGAGGCCAAGATGGCTAGGACCCAGGTGATGATGCTAGTGACGATGCCAAAAGTGACAGTCCGGGCCCTCAGGGCAAACACTGCATGAACAATAGCCAGGTACCTGTCAATCGTCAGCAGGATGATAAAGAATATCTCACTGTATAAGCCCAGGTAATAAAACCCAGAGAGGAGCTTACACATGGCATCACCAAAAACCCAGTTGTCTTTCAGCTTGTAGTCAATCCAGAAAGGCAAAGTGAAAAGAAAGACCAGATCAGAGATGGCCAGGTTGAACAGGTAGATGCTGGTCATGCTTCGAAGCCTCCTGTACTGCATGAGCACCAGAACCACCAGAACATTGCCTATCACTCCAATGATGAACACCAGGGAGTACAGGGGTGGTAGGAGTCCAGCCCCTAAGGCTCTTACAGCAGCCTTTTGGCATGGGGTGGAGTCTCCATAGTCAAATTCTGTGGCTGTATAGTAGTCTTCTGTGGTAGCTGAAATCTCCATCAGGAACTGGTCAGGAACAATGGCTTCTGTATTTACTTTTCTATTAAAGAGAGAGGGTTCTGGGAAACAAAGACAAGACAATGGTTACATTTCTTCAACCAATAAACTGCTCATTGAAGCTTAGTAATTACAAAATCCTAGGGATGAAATGGAGGGCAAGGAGCTCTTGCATTTTCTACTCACATGAACCTTATAGTCTAAGAGGGGCACAGAACAAACAAATGAGTGTGCAAATAATTCATTTAACTATTTCAAGAGTGACTGTGTAAGAAGGCCAATCGCTCAAACACATAAGAGGACTTACCTTGCTGTTCTAACCAAGGATTTCTAAGTGACCCCAAGCTGTTGAATTTGGACTTAATGTTCAACATCTACTAAGGAGGCAAGTTGATCTCATTTAGAAGTGATGAATCAGAGGTGCACATTGGCATGGGATACTATAGTGTGGTGCAAGACATTAAAAGTGATGACACAGAGGTCCAGATTGCCTCAAGTTACTGAAATGTGGCACAAGACACAGATTAAGAGCTAAGATAGAAAGACACGAGTGTGTTGTTCAAATCTAGCATTGAAATTATTTGATTCTCCTGCCTCTAATCACAGTGCTGGCTCTGCCACTGGAGTCTCCATGAAAGCTCTGGGTAGGAGGACAGTCATGGCTAAGAACAAAACATTCATAGCTATAGAATATTATTATTTACCTTGTTGTCGAAGAAACTAGAAGATGCTACCTTCAGTTGGTAATGAGACAATGCATGTTCTTTGATGAAAAAAATCACTCGACTATGGGATATTCTGTATGGTAAATGTGTTTCTCTAATTGGTCAATAAATAAAACACTGATTGGCCAGTGGCTAGGCAGGAAGTATAGGTGGGACTAACAGAGAGGAGAAAAGAAAGAACAGGAAGGCAGAAGGAATCACTGCCAGCCGCTGCCAGGACAAGCAGCATGTGAAGATGCTGGTAAGCCACAAGCTGCATGGCAGGGTATAGATTTGTGGAAATGGATTAATTCAAGCTATAAGAACAGTTAGCAAGAGGCCTGCCATGGCCATACGGTTTGTAAACAATATAAGTCTTTGTGTTTACTTGGTTGGGTCTGAGCGGCTGTGGGACTGGTGGGTGACAAAGATTTGTCCTGACTGTGGGTAAGGCAGGAAAACTCTAGCTACAAATGGTGCCCAACGAGTTGGCAAGAGTTTCCACTTAAAACCTGAGAAAAGATTCTAAAACAGAGCTAAAAATAGGTTCCTAATTGTCTCTCTCAAATGAGCATCAGCTTGCTGGTTTGAGCTACTTGTGGGTTCCTGGCGTGCGTGCGCGCTCGACCTGCAGTATGGCGGGAATGAGGCCTCTGCAAGTGGCACATTAAGCTGCATGGTGGGTTTAGCCTTTGCTAGTACAAAACAAAAAAAGAGGTTTCTGGGCTACACGCTGCTTGGATAAAAGCATAGACCCACGATAGCTCCCAGAGCTGGCGGTAAACGTACCACCACCATGTTGGGAAGCTGAGGTGGGCAAAGCCAGCAGCCATAGCGCTGTGTCAGTCTTACAAATGCTGCAGTTTAAAGCAATAGATTCACAATAAGACAGATTCAGATGTAATAGTTTACAATGTGTGTAAAATATACATAGGCTTGAAAGAGACAAAAAAGGTGATATATACAGTTATATAAACAAATACATAGTTTTAAAAAATAAAGTCTTTAAAGAGACAATAAAATTAATATAAAAAATAAGCCACGTAAAGATGAATATTACACAGAGAATCTGGATTGTGTTGTTTTTGGGATTTTTAACTGCAGAAAAACACATGATCGTAAGAGATGTTGAGTTAAACCAATATGTATATTTTAAAGATACCTTGACTTTAAAATTTGGATGTAAGGATGTGTTTCTTTGGAAAGGAGACTCTGCTTCTGTTCCCACAGAAAGCCAGAGGCTATGGATTTGTTCCAGATTAAGATACATCAGGTTTGACCAGCCAAGACTCCCTGAAAGGTCTCTGATGACACCATGGCCCAGATGATCCAACATCCAGAATGGTTTGAAGGCAACTGGCTCAGACAATACAGCCGCATGGACTATTCCATAATCCTAAAATTTTCTTTGTGTCCCCACAAGATACAGCGCCCCCCTCCAGCAGGAAGTAGTAAGAGAATCTATGCCCAAATTCCCAAATTATATGTAATTTTACTTTGTTAAGGTTAAAACCTTCCTTTTTGAAAAAAAAGGGGGGGGGGAAGTGCTGTGGGATGTTCTGTATGGCAAATGTGTTGCTCTGATTGGTCAATAAATAAAACACTGATTGACCAGTGGCCAGGCAGGAAGTATAGGTGGGACTAACAGAGAGGAGAAAAGAAAGAACAGGAAGGCAGAAGGAGTCACTACCAGCCGCTGCCAGGACAAGCAGCATGTGAAGATGCTGGTAAGCCACGAGCCGTGTGGCAGGGTATAGATTTGTGAAAATGGATTAATTTAAGCTATAAGAACAGTTAGCAAGTAGCCTGCCATGGCCATACAGTTTGTAAGCAATATAAGTCTTTGTGTTTATTTGGTTGGGTCTGAGCGGCTGTGGGACTGGAGGGTGACAAAGATTTGTCCTGACTGTGGGTAAGGCAGGAAAACTCTAGCTACATCATTCTATGCCAAGATTAGTATATCTAATCTAGCAAATTCCTACTGGAACAACCTATCATTTTATAGATTGAGACTCAAGGTACCAGGCTGGTTGTTTAACTTAGGCTGATTCATATCACATGTCCTTTATTCGTATAGGTAGCTTTACAGTTAACTCAGTATCCTTCTGTGAGCACCATGAGAAGGCTAAAAGGAGGGCATGACCTGGAGACAGAAATGAAAAATGGGCTCAAGGAGGAAGAGATGCTGAGATCCAAAAGGTGACACCTCATAGGAGCTAGATGGAAGATGGGATTCTAATGCAATGAGCTCTGAGGTATTATTTTTTTTAACCTGGATTGCCTTGAGATAAACAAAAGACCCAATAGATAGCTTACCACTATAGAAACTTCTTCCACACCATGTATGATTGTGTACATTTTGAATTCTTTACAGTTAGCTTTTTGAAGAATCCTCCAAAAGGGATATGGGCTTTGTTGTAACATACTAGTTCTGTGACCTTGGATGAATTAACCTGTTTCTTTGAGCCTAAATTCCTAATCTGAAACCAGGAAGATTAATGAATGCATACCTTGCAAAGATGCTATGAAGCTATGTGAAAAATGTCCCTTCATCCCCAGACAGTGAATATCAGGGACCTGGCTGTCATGTAGAGGTCCTGCTCTAAAGTCTGTCATTACCAGATATTCTGACCACAATGTTTGTATTCCTCCTCTCCCTACTAGGTTTCTTCTAGGTAACATAGAAAGTGGTTTTTCTTGATTGTCAATGACAGTTCTTCCATATGAATCATGCCATGAAATCTCTAGAAAGCTGGGCTTACAGAATTAGAAAGTCAAGTTGTAGCTACAGAGCCTGAGGAGAGTTTGGGAGAAGGGTGGAGAAAGGATAGTAAACATGACAGTCCTGAACTGAACAGCAAGACTAGTCTCATGCTCTATAGCACATATAGTAAGGTGACTGTGGTTGATAACACCTACTTGAATATTTCAAAATAGCTAAAGAGGATTATCGAGGTATCCAGGTACCCAGAGACATCCCATTCCTCTGGCTGACCATTACACGCTGTGCACATGTACTGAAATGTCCCCTGTATCCTTTAAATATGCAGAGGTGGCACATGTCAAATAGAACCTAAAAGCTTAGAAAATAAGTAAACACTTCAGCAAGTTGTTACTGATCAGAGTTTAGTATTTGACCTGAATACCTATCAGTAAAGCATGCTGCACCTGTTCCATCAATCCTGTAATCACCCTGGGCTTCTACTTTGCTCCCTTCTGGGGTCCTTAGAGAATGTTTCCTGATTATAAAATCCACACCTGAACAGTGGTCTTTGGACATTAAGGCACATGACAGAAAAGAAAAGACTATTCTGCTTCCCTTTTGTCAAGAGGGGTCCCTTCATTTCCTATCAGCTCTGTCTCTGTGGTCCCCCCTTCACCTCTTCACTGTCAGCCCTCAATGGGGAAACTCAGCTGGCAGTCAGGGATGACTGAGGCAGAGATTTCTGCTTTCTGCTGCTCCTGCTGGTGCTGAACGGGGAAGACACTCAGCTTGGCAATCAGGACTTCTAGCTAGGTTGGCAGATTTATAGCAGAGTAAACAAAAGTTGGGGAGCAGTATCATCTTGGGCAAAGTGGTTCTCAGGAGCCCAGATCTTTGTGCATTCTCGCAAGGTGAAGGCAGGTTGAGTTCAGCACTGTCAGGTGCCATATTCAGCACCACCTGCCTACTGAGGGACCCCAGCTTTATCTGCTCTCTCTAAGTTGTTAGGTTGCAACAGTTCCAGTGCACACTGCTGCTAAGGAGACATGACCCTGGCTGAGGCTGGAGGAGAAACAGAAGGCCCATGCTATCACTGATTCTCCCATGCCTGTGAATAGCTGCTTGTAGAAGTCTGCCCCAGGGCCCTTTCACAGTGCTCAGGTATACCTCTAGATGCTGGAATCTTCCATTAATAGTGTCCTGTAGCTTGCTCATTTGTGAAGTGCCTGGGAAGAGATGATAAGAAGTATCCAGGCCCAGATGATGCCAGATGTTTGTTGTGGCTCGTAAGATTCAATTGTGTGCATCTGTTCCATGTCCACACAGCATGTGGACAACTTGTAACTGGCCACCATAGAAATCAACAAACATTACCAACCAGGGCTCTCTATTTGAGGGAGAAGCCAGTTTTGTGTATTTCCTATCAACTCACTACCCAGGACTTTTTGATTGAATAACCCTGAGCTGTCATACATCGTAATGTCAGGCCTTTGTTCCTTATATCCCAGAAGTTCATGGTCTCAGTGGTTTATGAATTCCAGAGTTTTTTTGCTGTGTGGTGTGTAGAAATCTTTAAGATCAGAAAGGAATGGCTATGAAAATCTAACGGTTTCTTGTTCTTTGAAAAATCTGTAGCTGTTCCACCTTTTCCCTACCCATGGAAGGAAAAGCAAAATATGCATTTGCTAGTACCAGTTCTACTCATTTCTCTTCTGAATGAAACTAACTCACATCATGTTAGAATACAGCAGATGTAGAATACAACAAGATTCCATTTGTCCATCTGGTACCTCTGGGTGGTGACTTTTCACCTCCTCCAAGATAGTAGTCCTAGTTTTGTGATTTTAGTTCTAATATTAAGAAATTGGTTCAGAATTTTGTCACTTCTGCATTTGCAATGATTTTTCTGACTAGTTTATATTCTTTGCTGACTTTTCTTCATATACCATATTTTGTTGGTCTTTATGTCAGGAAGCTTGGCAAGGATATCTTTTAAAATAACGTTCCATGAGAGGCACTTCTTGTCTCATTATACAGGTTTACTTTCTTAATCATCAACAACAAATTGTCAAGATCACTTTCTAGAAATTTTTTTTCCCTGAACATCCAGCCTTAGGAATACATCTAGCATCTTCAGCATTTCTTGAGTATTAACTGCACAGATACAGCAATAGGCTAAGTAGGATCTGTCTGGTTCTCAAAGCATTTCCCACTGTTCAGGATCCCTGAGCTGCACTCATTCATGCCTCTAAGATTGCCCTTCATGGTAACTAACAGCATAGAAAGGAAAAGTATCACTTACTCTGCTTCCAGAGGATTTTGTCTGCATGGACTTTGTTTCTGGACCTTTAAGAGTCTTTATGAATTCATTGTTCAAGGTCCCGAACAAGTAGTAAGTTCTTGGCTTCCTGTGAGATGATGAAGATTGGACTCTGGTTTTACAGTCTTTCAAAATGACAAGAAGGATGTAAAGTTCTTCTTTTTGTATGGTTGGCTGCCTATGAAGCACCACAATGCCCACCAGTGGCTAATTCCTGGGGTCCTAGTTCACTATAGGTACTTTCTCTGTCCTCTCTACTACCGTTCCACTAAAGTTCTAGACTTCTCAGAAAGAACACAGCGACCCTACAAGGATTGCGTAGTGTGTGGTTGGGTGGAGTTGAGTTGGACTATGTGAGTGACAGTGAGCTGTTTCCCAGGACTCATGGAGCAATTGAATGTGTAAGTTTGGGCGTGTAAATGTGGGGGCTGGTCACAGAGTTCTTGTGGTCAGTGAGGAGTCTTTTTTTTTTTAACACTGCAAATGGAAAGGTCTAAACCAGAACCCCATGTCTTGTTCCTCAAAATCATCTGGCTGAAGAATGAGGACCTACAAAGGCATCCCCTTCTCTGTAGCTAGAGTTTTCCTGCCTTGCCCACAGTCAGGACAAATCTCTGTCACCCGCCAGTCTCACAGCTGCTCAGACCCAACCAAGTAAACACAGAGATTTATATTGTCTAAACTGTTTGGCCTAATGGCTCAGGCTTCTAGCTGTCTAGTTCTTACACCTTAAATTAATCCATTTCTATAAATCTATACCTTGCCACATCGCTTGTGGCTTACCAGCATCTTCACATGCTGCTTGTCATGGTGGCGGCTGGCAGTGTCTCCCTTCGCCTTCCTGTTTTCTCAATTCTCCTCTCTGTTAGTCCCACCTATATTTCCTGCCTGGCCACTGGCCAATCAGTGTTTTATTTATTGACCAGTCAGAGCAATTTGACATACAGCACTTCTCTTTGGGATTCTATACTGATGTTATTTCTATTTGTACTCTAACTGCTCCCCATACCTCTCTTCTGCTTCCAAATCTCTTCCCAACCAAACCTCAAAGGATGATTTCCTCCCAAGGATATCTGGCATAAGAGTATAGACTGTTTCCCCTTCCTTTTCTGATAGGTGTGGTGGTGCATGCCTTTAATCTCAGCACACAGAAGACAGAGGTAGGAAGATTTCTGTGGGTTCCAGGCCAGTTTGGTCTACATCGTGAGTTTCAGGATAGCAGGGACTACATAGAGAGACTCTGTCTTAAAAAACAAACAAACAAACCACACATGAACATATCTTGAACACTGGATATGTTCAAGGTGGTATGGCTATAGTCTCCTCTTCCCTTATTGAAACTCTTGATTTAAGCATGCATTGGCCAAACGTGGTCCAAATGCAAAGCCCTGCAAGTCCCTACACCTCTCTGAGTCATAGGTCCCATTCTGTCAAATGAGAGCACTGAGAACTTAGGCTCATAGCAGGGGCAGGAGGTTAAAGAGTACATAAAGAACATCAGAGGGTTTGGCACAATGATAAAGAAGCCAGAAATACACACTGGAAAAAGACAGCATCATCAGCAAAAGGTGTTAGTCAAACTGGATGGCTGCATATAGAAGAATACAAATAGATTCATACTTATCACCCTGTACAAAACTCAACTCCAAATATATAGAAGACCAGATATGCTAAACATAAGACCAGATATGCTGAATCTGATAGAAGAGAAAAGTGGGGTATAGGTTGAACTCATTGGCACAGGAAAAAACTTTTTGAACAGAGTACTGATCACACAGATGCAGGGAACAATGGAGTTGGCCTGGTGTAGCTGCCTTGAGAGGCATTTGTCATATTTTTTTTTCAGGTCAGAGTCCATGGCTCCTGGGGCACAATGTGCCTTCCAGTTCCTGAGAGGTTGATGCACTCCCCTCAGGCAGCAAAGTATTCAGGCCTCTTTGTGTTTCTCTGTATGTTTCCTTAGTAGTCAAGGAAGCATGGAAACTTGACAGGACAATTGGTTTTAGACATTAATCTTGTATACCCTGTATAGCTTGCAAACTTCATTGTATCCTGGCAACCACAACTGTATTGATCCTGGCAATTGCCATTATATTCTGTTTCTGATAAAGATATAAAAAGTCTCATTACTCTTCATAAAATTGCCACAGCTTCAGTTATGCTGTGGCCACTCCAACCAAGCCTGGTTTCATTCCTCAATGCCATTTCAGGTGACCTTAACACAGTAAGTAAGCACAGGTACTTGCACACAGACACGAAGAACAGCAATTAGCAAATGAGACCTCATGAAAGAAAAACTTTTGTATAGCAAAGGACACAATCATTTGTGCAACAAGGCAGGCTACAAAATAAGGAAAGATTTTTACTAACTACACATCAATATAGAGAACTAATATCCAACATATATAAAGAACTCAAAGAACAGGACATCAAGGAAAAAAATAACCCAGTTTAAAAATGGGGTACAGATCTAAACAGAGAATTCTCAAAAGGGGAATCTCAAATGGCTGAAAGGCACTTCAGGGAATATTCATCCTTAGCCATCAGGGAAAGGCAAATCAAAACTTCTTTGAGATTTCATCTTATGCCAGTCAGAATGATCAAGATTAATAAAACAACAACTCATGCTGATGAGGATATGGAGTAAGGAAAACACTCATCTATTGCTAGTGGAAGTGCAAACTTGTACAGGCACTATGGAAATCAGTGTGGTGATTTCTCAGAAAGCTGGGAATCAATATACTTCAAGATCCAGCTATACCACTTTTGGGAATATACCTAAAGGAATCTATATAATAATACAGAGATAATTGCTCAACCATGTTCACTGATGCTCTATTCATAATAGCTAGAAATTGGAAACAACCTTAATGTCCATCAACACATGAATGAACAAAGAAAATGTCGTACATTTATGCAGTAGAGTATCACTCTGCCATTAGAAAAATGAAATTTGAAGGTAAATGGATGGAGCCAGGAAAAAAATCATCCTGAGTGAGATAACTCAGACACAGAAAGAAAAATATGGTATTTTTTCACTTCTATGTGGATGTTAGCTGTTAAGTCATTGGTAATTACCACTACCCTGAGAACCGACCTTCAGTAGCTCAGGGTTTGAGGCAGAGCCAACAGTCAGCAAACTGTCACTCAACTTGACTTTTCTATCTGAAGGAGTAAAACTTAATTCTCAGTGGCTGATGAAGGGGCCTAAATTTAACTCTGGGGCCACCAAAAATGGGGAAAACATACACACTCACATCTATGGTTATTCTGTGTTCTCTCTCCTGTTCTTTATTTCTTTTCTTACCTCTATCCAGATGTAGCCCTTCTGTCTCTCTCTTGATGTCTTCCTTCTAACTAATTTTATTTTTCCCTTATAGTTTATACATGTAAAATCTTTCAGGCAATATAAAAATTACAATGTGGTTACATTCTATTTTTCAAGTGAATGATTATAATGAATATAGGTAGGAAATGTTTTTCTATATCCCTTACATGATTAAACATTTTATGAATTACAAGTGAAAAACAAGTTGTCTCAAGAACTCACATACATTCAGGTCCAAGCAACTTGTTATAGATTAACAGGGTGTAAGCAAGCAAGCAAGCAAGCAAGGTATTTTTCTCAGCCAGTTCTTTCTCTGGAAGGCTTCATTCATTTTGTGGTTACAAAGAAAGGATCAATTATTTTATTACTTATCTCAAAAGGTAATCTTATAATGAATCTTAAAAGAATCACAAAACTAAACTTTTATATGTGAAAAACAATCAGTCTTCTCTACTTTAAATCCTCAGGGTTCATACACAAATTTGTAAACATTTTTTTTAATCAGGAAGCTGAGGTCAGAAATGAGTACAAGGAGTCATCATCTTTGATCAGCAACCAAGAAAAGTACATCATCTAATAACTGGGTTGCTTTGTTCTTATTATTTGACCTCAAGGAGTCTCTTACTCAATTATGTGCCCTTCTAAACTTTTAATCATTTCTTTGGGGATTTCACCTTAAAGCTATTAACAGAAAGATCTCAATCTAACCTTAAGTTATATTTTAAAGTTTTGTTTTAGCTATAATGGACACCAAACTCTGTGAACACATCTCTCAACATTAAGATTGAAAGAACTTGAGCTAGCTGGGTTTCTGGGAGTCAATTGTCTTTCTTAATCATTAACCTAAGCTACAGTCTATATAGCTCCTCATGAGAAATCAGCTGTATGACATTTCCTTGTTCTTATTTTTTCTATTGTCTGTAGCCCCTGCTCTATCAGGGGTGGGAGGCAACACTATATTTTGCTTTTATTTATATTAGTTTTCTCACTAAGCTAACCTCTATCATAATACAGTACTTATTAAAGACCCTTAATCATCAAAACCCTATTTAAACTAACACTATTATTGTATAAAATCATTGCTTTAGTTAAACAGTACAGCTTAGAGAAAATCATCTTCATAATACTCCACAGGTAAAAAATGCCTAGTAGAATGGGATATTTCCACGAGATAATCACACTACTTTAAAGGAAGTGGGGATCTCTCCACACCCATTCACACCATGCCAGATACCAGAGAAAAATGGCAGTGACAAACATGTAAAGACACATCAGTAGCAAGACATTCTGGGGCTGAGGCTCTCAGGGTCTTGACTATCTGAGACTCACCCATTGCAGCTTTGCTTCCTGATGGGCTGACTTCCTGAACCTCATGTAGTGGGTAGCCATTCTAGCTTTGGTTTGGAAGTTCCAACCCCCATTGAGGCTTCAGTAACTATCATGCCTACAAGGCAGGGCCAAGAGAGGGCCCTGAAGACCGGAGATCAGGATGCTCTGCTCTCTCTTGGTTCCCAGACCCTAGACGCTGGAGGTGGGCCAGGCAGAGTTCTCCAGAGAACACTGCCAGACAGTGCTACATCCTTCTCAGACCCTGCGACCTACCTATCCCTTCATTTGTAAGTTACGCCATTAAATTAACCTCCCTTTTAACTATGTGGAGTGGCCTTAATAATTTCACCAATAACCTCAACTACCACCTGTTGCTCCTCTGACATGGCCACTGGAAGATAAGCAAGTTACAATCAACATAACCACAAAGGTTATGTATAGAGTAAAGGGCTAGGGAAAGATATGACTCTCCCTAAGAAGGGGAAAAAGAATAGATAGTTATGGATGGATGATGGCTGGGCTGGGCTGGGAGGATCAAATGTGGAAGGGGAGGGAAGAGAGAATTAAGTGGGGAATATGAAGAAGAACATCAAAAACTAAGGGCCATTCAAGGGGTCATACGGAAACATAATACAGTAGTAGGTTCCTAAAATATATACACGTGAAGTTGATCTAAATGAAATCACCAAATAAAGGGAAGACAGAATCACAGCTGGACATCTCTTGTCACCAAAAGAAGTTTCCAGTACCTGGAAGGTTTACATATAATTGAGTTGTTGGGCAAAGAGCTCCCATTGGAACTCCCAAACAACCCAGTCTATTGCCAAAGCTTTGGTTGTTCTCCACAAACTGGTAGTAAGGCCCTATTGCTGAAGACAACACCTACACAACTCATTGAACATGGCTGGTGTCTACCTAGAGCCTTCACCCCTATGGACTAATGTTCATAGTACTGGAAGGTACTCTATATGCCAACAAAGGAGAAAGGTAAAAACCAACACTGCCACAAACCCTTTAGTCTGCAATGGTGACCTGCCTACAAGATATGCTGGTGCAATAGTGGTGCAAAGCTTGTGGAAGTAACCAAACAAGATCTGCTTTGATTTAAGGCCCACTGCATGAGATGGAACCCATATGCAACACTTCTCTGGTAGCCAAGAACCTGTACTAGATAGGCCAGGGATGTAGGGGAAAACCAAATACTACTGTTTTCACAAAGCAGGGGTTCTCAGCATGTGTGTTGTGACCCTTTCTGGGGTCAATTGACCTTTTCACAGGGGATGCATATCCAATATCCTGCATATCAGATATTTACATTGCAATTCATAATAGTAGCAAAATTACAGTTATGAAATAGCAATGAAATAATTTTATGGTTGGGGACACCACAACATAAAGAACTGTATTAAAGGGTCACAGCATTAGGAAAGTTGAGAACCATTGTGGTGAAGGAACATAGCAATAAAATGACTCAGCCACTATCAGAGAAACTTCCTCTTGCAGCAGACAGGAACAAATACAGAGACTCATAGCCAGATAATGTACAGAGAATGAGAGATCTTGGAACACTCAGCCTTAATTGGAACATTTTCATCAACTACCTCTCCTCAGGGCTCAGGGAACTCTGTGGCAGAGGAAGCACAAAGAATGTTAGAGCCAGAGGGATTGGAAGACCCCCAAGTAAGCAAGGCTTTCTAACCACAGAATGACCAACACACATATGAACTTTCAGAGACTGTGGTAACATGTACAGGGCCTGCATAGGTCTTCACCAGATGGGGTCCTAGAGGCAAAAGGAGAAGTGAACGCCCAACCCCATTCCTAAACCGGAAGCTATCTCCAATTGAAAATGAAAACAGAGTCTCACAGGAGAAACAGACCCTGAAGGGTAGGCCCCCACGTTGAAACTCTAAATGAGCTCAGTGGCATCTTTGGAGGTTCTTTGTCTCACAATTTTGTGCCAGGGCATTTGTTTAATCATTTATTTACCTTGTAGGCCCTTTGCATATATGTTATTGCTCCTAGTTTTGTGTTTTTATGGGATTTCTGTGTATGTAACATGTGTGTCTCTGTATCTATATGTTTCTTGTGCTTTTTCTTTGGCTTTTTCTTTTTCTTCTGTTCGTTTGTTTTGTCCTATTGTAACTTGTTTGTTTTTGTTCTATCTTACTTTATTTTATTATTATTCCTTAGAGGCTTATTTGTTTACTACTGAGAGACAGAAAGAATGCGGATCTGCATAGGAGTAGAGGTAGGGAAGAACAGGGAGGAGTTTGTGTAGGGGAAACTGTAATCAGAATATATTGTATGAAAAAAATCTATTTTAAGTAAAAAAGAATAAAGTCTGAACAATAGTGCTTCCAGTGACACAGCAACCATCACTTTTCTCATTTGTTTGTGTGTCTTTGAAGTGGCAATTCTCCTAGCCTTCCTCACTGCAAAGCAAGATTTTAGAAACTATAAATGACAATGTTCTTTGAAAATGTCCACTGGTCAGTGAGATTATAACTGCACACTGTAGGTTATGCAGGCTGAGGAGTTTTTTCAGAGACCTCTATTCAGGTGAGACTGAGATCTTGAATATCTCACAGAAAAGAATTTCAGGATGAGCTGGTTTGAAGCAGAGTTTGAATTTAAGAAAAAAAAGTTTCATATAGTAAGAACAGGCTGAGCCTGTTCTGATTTCTCTATGTTGTATTGACTTTCAGGATGTCATTTTATACAGCACAGCCTTGGCTGGAGTTACTCCATTTTGAGCATAAATACCAAGAAAGAATGACTCCACATTATGTTTATATAAGTAAGCAATCACTCCTTGCCAGCATACCAGGAGGCACAAACTTATTGTTTATTTGTACCAATAAATAATGACTCTTCAGAATATACCACATCATATCAAAAATACCTGACACATGAGCTTATCAACCACAGTAGATGAAATCACTTTACCTTGTACAATAAAAAAAAAGAACACCCCGAGTCTGATATGTGGCAAGCATGCTGACTAATTACCTAGTCAGTCATCTTGAGCCTGGTCCAAGAAGATTGCCACAGTGAAGGACCCCTAATTCTGTTCTTGTTCCAACTTAAGCTTAGTGACACAGTACACTTTAATCTGAACCTTAACTGGTTTGCCATTGAGACCTCCATTTGATATTTCTGCCCTTGAACAGGTATGAGCCTGCAGTGAAGGCTTTTTATCTGGTCCCTATAGACTTTTCCTTGTACCTGTATTAGTTCTCTACCTCACACTTCAGGATAGCCTGTCTGAACTCTGAAGCCTCTTTAACACTTTCTTCACTGTTCTGTAACCTGAATATTTGTATAATGTTGTATTGTGTTAATGTATGATCTGAGAGCTGATCTTAATAATTAAAATGCTGGGATGAGAGCTCAGTTAGTAAAGTGCTTACCTTGCAAGCATGAGGACATGAGCTGATCCCTCAGAACTCATATTTTAAAAAAGCTGAGAGTATTGGCATGAGTTTGTGATCCTAGTGCTGAGGGGGAAGAGACAGACAGATCCCTATGGCTCACTGGCTAGCCAGCTTAGTTTATATAGTGAGATCCAGGTTGATGAGAGACCCTGTCTCAAAAAACATCTCAGTGGTTAAAAGTGCTTGCTGCTCTTCAGTTCTCAGAACCCACAATGTGTGACATACAACCAACCACCTGTAAATCTAGCTCCAAGCAATGCTATGCTCTCTTCTGGTCTCCATACCCCCCCACCCCACCTCATGGCATTCACATACATAAAGAAAAGGAATTTTTAAAAAGGTGGATGGTATTTGAAGATATCGAGGCTTTTAGCCTCCACATGTGTGTATGCACATGTGCATACATAAACACACAAGTAACTGTACACATATGAACACATACATTATTGGAATAAAGGAGTTATTGATATTATTGTTATTGATAACCATCAGCTATCAAAGCAATATTGGGGTTATTTGGCAAATTATAGTCAACAAACTGATATGACTTACAACTTTATTGCTTATTCAATAAATTTTGACATTTTGGAGAGACACAGGTATGTCTTTTTATTCCTGACATAACATGCTCGTGGTATATAGAATTAAACACAGAGGAGGACAGACATGTAACAGGACAGCAGGACATGCCCTAGAGTGGGTATGACTGCTCAACAGAAGGGAATAATCACATTAAATTGTCTTTTAAAGAAACATTTTTGAGACAGTATTTTGTAATATAGCTCAGGCCAGTTTCACATTCATGATATTCATGCCTGATCCTCCCAATTTCTGGGATTATATTTGTTTGTGTGCATGCACATGTTTAAACACAAATATACATGTGCCGGCATGTGTGTGAGTGTGGATATGACCAGGGCACGGCATCAGGGGACAACCTTGAGTGTTGGTCCTTGACTTCCACCTCGCTTGAGACAGTGTCTCTTTGTTGTACATTGATGGATATACCAAGCTACCTGACTCAGAAGCTTCCAGAGATTCTGTTTCTGCCTCCTGTCCTTCTGTAGGAGAACTGGGATCATAGATGCACGTTACTTATATGGGACTTATATGGACTTGTATGGGTCCTCGGGATCAGAACTCGGGTCCTCGCACTTGTGCTGCAAGCATTTTACCCGGAGATTCATCTCAATCTTGTTTTTTGATACATTTGCACATAGCTTGGGTTGACTTTGAATTCCTTATCTTCCTGTCTCTGCCTCCTGAGTTTTGGAAATATTGGCATGTGATACCATGTTATGTTTATGTGGTGCTAAGGATCAAACCAAAGGCTTTGTACATACTAGATAAGTACCCAATTCAGCTATATCCTCAGCTCCATAAGTGTCTTGACATTAGCTGCCTACAGGGTTTGTGGTAGCTTTTAGAGTTACATTGTTCAGGGGATGGAAAAAAATTAAGTAAAAATGTTTCAGTATACTTATTCTCATCTAAGAATCTTTCTCCATATACATTTTTTTAAAAAAAATTATGTATCATATACTTATGTTATGTGTTTGTGTGGGAGTGGTGTACATATGTCATAGCATGTGTAAGGACAACTTCTACGAGTTTGTTCTATCCTTCTACCATGAGTTCTGGACTCTAACTCAGGTTTGTGTAACAAGTGCTTTTACCCGTGAAACTATCTCGTCAGCTCAGAAACTTTCCTTTAGTAAATGAAATCCTAAGGTGGTTTCTAAAGTACAGTTTTATAGGCTAATAAGATAAAACATAGATAAAAGGTCATCAAATAAATTCTTGCTGTACATAGATCACAAGGAACTTAGGGTACATTTGGGCTGTAAACATAGTTCAAAATATTGTTTGTAAGATTTTTCTGAATCTTAGCCCACAGTAGTAAGGGGCTCCTTTTCCTTCCCACATTCTCTTGAATTTCCTTGTGTTCCTAGGCGGCTTCATCTTCATGATTCAGTTCCCTATCTATAAAACTGTCATCACTCAGTTCACCCCCCAAAAAGCAAACAAGGTCTGTGTGTACCTGGCTCCTTATAATACTGGAAACTGATTGGAAGATCAGTTTCCAGAGAGAACATAGGCTTATGAGACCAGGTAATATGTGGAAGGATCAGATTTCCTGAAAGGAGTCCTTGAGAAGTCATACACTAAACTATGCAAGTGAAACCTGAGTTTCAGTGGAGACCTCAGGAAGAAGGCAATGTCGGTACTGCGGTACGTGCACTGAGGAAAACTATAGGCATAGGGCAGAGGCAGCCCAGAAGTTATAGGACGGGGCTTCCCAGGGCTATTAGAAATCAGATGATTCTATCATGTGTTTTAGGTGCCCGATATGGAGCTGCAGCATTTGGTGTTTTCCCTTCTAGGTTTCAGTCTTGCTTTGGTCTGGTCTTCTCTCTTTATTCTCTCTTCCTAAACTTTTGGAATTGGAATGTTTACTTTATGCCATTGTATATTGGAAGATGCATCAACCAATTTTGAAAAAGTGATAAAAATATGTTTTGGGGGGAGTGCTTTTATAATCCAAAATGTTTCCCCCTTTTTTTCTACTTAAAACCATATCAAGCCTTTCTATTGCTGTGGAAAAATCTTTTTGTACACTGTGAATATTTGTTACTCTCATTGGTTTAATAAAGAGCTGAATGGCCAATAGCTAGGCAGGAAAAGGTTAGACGGGACTTGTGGACGAAAAGAGAGCATGGGAAAGAAAGAAGGTGGGTTGCCAGCAAGACTCAGAGAGAAGCAAGATGATAATGCCATGCTGAAAAAAGATACCACCACATGGTAGAGTATAGATAAGAAATATGGGTTAATTAAAATTGTAAGAATTAGTTAGCAACGAGCATAAGCTATTAGCCGAGTAATTATAATTAACAATGTCTCTGTGTGCTTACTGGGGAGCCAGTGGGTCTGACAAAAAACTCCACCTATGTATTATAGTATAATTCAATATATAAATTGTATTTCTATATGTAATATAAAGTTTTTTGTAAAAAAGGTATAACTCACTTTTTATTTTACAGGGGGCTTACACATAAGAGGTAGACTAAGACATATAAGAGACTCTGAATTTACAGTTTTGAACAAATTTCTATTTGTTAAGATGCTGGAGACTTCTGGATATGGAAAGTACCCTGTGTATTATCAGTTGAATATGAGACTTTAGGGCCCAAGGTTGTCAATTTGATAAGGGATAGACTTGTGCTGTCTAATATTTCCACCCCAATGAGATTTAGAGTCACTTTAAATACAACATTCTGGACATGTTTATGAGGCCGTTTCTAAAGAGGTTTAACTGAGGTGGGAAAGCATCCCTGAATATGTATTGAACTATTCCATAGGCTGTGGTTCTAGGCTAAATATAAAGGAGAAGTTGGAACACTAGCATTCTTCTATTTGATTCTTATTTGGATGCATTATGATCAGCCACCTCTCACACTTATCATGAAGGACTGTGAATTCAAACTGTGAACCAAATATGCCTTTCCTTCCTTAAGTTTCTTTTGTTGGATATTCTGTCATAGTGATTATAAAAGTCACTAATACACAGAGCAAAGCATATTTGCCCATGAAAATGAAGGGACCAAGATGCTCCAGGTGGGCAAGATAGCTGGTGTGTCACTCTAGCTAAGGTGATGCTTGATGGATTCCCCATTATGGAGGTATGGCAGGGGACAAGCAACATCCTGAGCAATGCTTTTAGGAAGATAGTATCCAGATGAGGCACAGAGCAACAGTCTACCAGCTCTTTTTAGACAATTAGCTTTTACTCTAGAAAGTGAGAATGGGAATTAAAAAGACTAAAAACAAATATTGGGCAATTTTAGAGTATACAGAGCTGCAAAGACCAAATCCATGCACTGCATAGAAACTCTACAGAGAAGAAAAAAAATTAGCTTGCATCAGGGCTTTTTAAATGCCCTTGCTGACACTGCTAATTATGAAAAAGTAAAGTTTCATTTTTTTCTGGTTGATGTTTCTGAAACTTTAATTATTAGAATCACCTTTATTTTTTTCTGCATCTTCACATACTCTATGACTTACAGAAATATAACTAAACACATTTATTTTAACTATATAGTCAAAGTCATTTGCATGATACTATGTGGCAGACACTCATATCAGCACTTCGTGTATACTATCAGTTATTCTTCATGCCAACCCTGACAGGCAAATGCCACTATTATCAACACTTCAAAGATTGGAATCATTGATTTCTGAGAAGTTGAGTAGCATGTCATAGTCAGAGTAAAGATCTAAACAGAAATGAAATATTGCAGTAACAGAAGAAAATATAGGACAAATTAGAAAAGATGGGGTTATGAAACCTTTACACAATATTTAAATAGTAGAAGCAAAATTTAAAAAAAATATGAAATTTATGGCATCAAAATTAGGTATTTGTAGCCAGACAGTAGTGGCGTACTCCTTGAATCCCAACACTGCAGAGGCAGGTGGATCTCTATGAGTTCAAAGCCAGTCTGGTCTACTGAGTGTGTTTCAGGACAGCTGAAGCTACCTAAACCAATCAACCAACCAAACAAACAAAAATAATCCCCCCAAACCAACCAACCAACCAACCAAACAAACAGAACTCTTCAAAATTTTAGGGATTCCTATTCAATATAGTGTTACATCAATGAAGTAATAAGTTGATAAATGTCATATGTGACGAATAAAGCATTACAAAATGAAAGTCTATCTCTTTTCCATCATGAGATAAGAGTGGTAAATGAAGTTATCAAACTAAGGGAGGTCTCCTGGGGGAAGCAGGTGGCAGCCACTGAAAATGGAACCACTAGGTGAACCGAGTTTCATGGTTAAACATGGTAAAATGATTCTCACATCACACATATTGACCCTGCTGTTAAGCAAAGACAAAGCACTTTGAAGTATTTTTCTAGACTAGATACAGAGGACTTGCAGGATTAGAAAGGGTAACATGGAGGTTAGTATACAGTACATATACTATATTATATTATGTTATAATATATACTAAGAGGCCTCTTCCCTTAGGGAGAAGAATATAAACAGGAAAGGTGAATGTCCTTCCCTATTTACTTGCCATAAGTCTTTGGCCTTAACAAATATAAAGTTCTCTCTAAGGACTTTCCAACCCAAAAGATAAAGCAGTGCCTCAGTAGATCTCAAGTACTTTGACCTTGAATTCCAGGATTTTCAAGAGTTCAGGCCATGCTGCGGGGGTGCAGTGGAGGAGGCATCTGTGATCTGCCATTGACTTCCAGATTCAGAGTATACACAGTTGTAGGCTTAACTGTTTCTACAATCATTGGGAGTAGGGTTCACTTTTTTGACAATCCTAATGGCCACAAACTCTACCTCTTGTGGGGCGTAAGTCCTTCCCTGGAACCTGTTGACCCAGTCTTTGGAATGTCACAATTTGTTCATACATCTTCTTTCTGACAGGAAGAAGATCAAGGCAAACATTAAAGAGTTGACATACTAAGCTACCTACAAGGTCCCTCTGATCTACAAGATGATGAATCCTCAGACAGTATCTGTCTTGGAGAGTTACACTGTCTTTTCACTCTCTCATAGATCTTTGTTGGCATGCAGGGGTCTGAATTAGAAGCCAGCAGAAATCTCATTCTCCCCTGTGGATGGAGACATGGCATTGGCCCTCTGTGTACGGTCCATAGAGAGAAAGGGCAGCCATTTTGCCAATGGTATGGCCGTATGCCTTTGAAACAGCTGCCGGAGGTACTTCCGGAACCGCTCACCCACAAAGACATAAATGACTGGGTTGACACAGCAGTGAGTGTAGGCAATTGCTTCAGTTACCATCAAGGCCAGGTCCAGCTGTTGGCTTCTCTCACACCCGCTGGTGAATAGGAAGTCTTCAAAAGCCGAAACAAATGCAGCCAGGTAATAGGGGGTCCAGAGGAGGAAGAAGAGAAGTGTGATAACAAAAATCAGACGCATAGCTTTGGCCTTCTTCTTATTGGGTCTTCTGTGTAGAACATTGATGATCCTTGTGTAGCAGATGATCATGGCCAAGAGAGGTAAAATAAGTCCAAGGAGGTTCATTGTTAGAGCCTGAAACCTCAAAAAATGTTTCAGGCTCTCCTGGGGCAAAGCTGCTCTGCAAGTATGGTAGGTGAACTCCAACTGGGCCTTGAAGAAATACAAACAAGGAATGGAAGCCAAGATGGCCAGGACCCAGGTGATGATGCTGGTGATGATGCCAAAAGTGACAGTCCTGGCCCGCAGGGCAAATACTGCATGGACGACAGCTAGGTACCTATCAATTGTAAGCAGCGTGATGAAAAACATGTCACTGTATAAGCCCAGGTAATAAAACCCAGAGAGGAACTTACACATGGCATTACCAAAAATCCAGTCTCCTTTTATTATATAGTCAATCCAGAAAGGTAATGTGAAGAGGAAGACCAAATCAGAGATGGCCAGGTTGAATAGGTAGATGCTGGTCATGCTCTGAAGCCTCTTATGCTGCATGAGCACCAGAACCACCAGGATGTTGCCTATCACACCAATGATGAATACCAGGGAGTACAGGGGGGTCAGCACTGTGACTCCAAATGCCCGCACATCCATGCTCACACATAAGATACCGGGAATGTAGTCATTCTTGGTGACTGTGTTGTAGTAGGGCTCTGTAATGGCTGAAATATCCATTGTGAACTCTTCTACGAATCAAGGAAAATGGCCTCTATATTTACTTCGCTATCAAATGCATAGGGCTCTGGAAAACAAAGACAAGTAAGTGGATACATTTCTTCAACCAATTGAGCTGTTTACTAGTACCTAGAGTTTATCAAAATCTGAACTTGAAATAGTAAAAAGGGGTTCCAATGTCCTTTCTGCCCACATTAACCCAGTAATCTAAGAGAGTCATAGAACAAACAAATAAGTGTGCAAATAATTTACTCAATGATTTAAGCTGTGAGTATATAAGAACACAAAAGGGTGAGTATATAAGAACATATTATCATACAGTGCAAACTAAGGATTCCTAAGTGACCCCCCACCGCCCAAGGGCTTAGACATTGGACTTAGTATTCAAATCTCTAGAGGCTCCACTTAATTCTCATTTTAGAGATGATGACCCAGAGGTGCAGAGTGTGGGAACTGTGACCCAGGGCACAGAATGATGAGAATGAGAGCTGGATTGAAACCTGGGATGCTCAAAATCAGCCCTGCAACTGTTGGACTTTCCTACCTCTAAACAAAGTGCTGGCTCTGCTCCTGGAGTCTCTACAAACCTTCTAGGAAGAGGGACAGTCTTGGCAAAGAGTTAAAAAACTTAACAGCTTCATGAATTTCATTCTATAAAGATTCTCAGTGAGAGGAGCAATGGTCTTGTCAGCACTTGAAAAGGTTTCCCTCCCCTCCCCTCGCCTCCCCTCCCCTCCCCTCCGCTCCCCTCCTCTTCCCCTCCCTCCCCTCCCTCCCTCCCTTCCTTCCTTGCTTCATACCCACCTACCTACCTTCCTTCTATTACTGTTGCCTAAAAATCAGGCTACAACTGTCATTTGATAGATAGAGCCATGAATGTTCTGCAATAAAGAAATTCCCCCTCTCTGACTCTATTATAGCTGAGAGAGTGAATTCCTACGAGAACAGCCTATCACTTTATAGGTTAAGAATCAAGGTAACAGGTTGGTTGTTTAACTTAGGCTGATTCATATCACATGTCCTTTATTCGTATAGGTAGCTTTACAGTTAACTCAGTATCCTTCTGTGAGCACCATGAGAAGGCTAAAAGGAGGGCATGACCTGGAGACAGAAATGAAAAATGGGCTCAAGGAGGAAGAGATGCTGAGATCCAAAAGGTGACACCTCATAGGAGCTAGATGGAAGATGGGATTCTAATGCAATGAGCTCTGAGGTATTATTTTTTTTAACCTGGATTGCCTTGAGATAAACAAAAGACCCAATAGATAGCTTACCACTATAGAAACTTCTTCCACACCATGTATGATTGTGTACATTTTGAATTCTTTACAGTTAGCTTTTTGAAGAATCCTCCAAAAGGGATATGGGCTTTGTTGTAACATACTAGTTCTGTGACCTTGGATGAATTAACCTGTTTCTTTGAGCCTAAATTCCTAATCTGAAACCAGGAAGATTAATGAATGCATACCTTGCAAAGATGCTATGAAGCTATGTGAAAAATGTCCCTTCATCCCCAGACAGTGAATATCAGGGACCTGGCTGTCATGTAGAGGTCCTGCTCTAAAGTCTGTCATTACCAAATATTCTGACCACAATGTTTGTATTCCTCCTCTCCCTACTAGGTTTCTTCTAGGTAACATAGAAAGTGGTTTTTCTTGATTGTCAATGACAGTTCTTCCATATGAATCATGCCATGAAATCTCTAGAAAGCTGGGCTTACAGAATTAGAAAGTCAAGTTGTAGCTACAGAGCCTGAGGAGAGTTTGGGAGAAGGGTGGAGAAAGGATAGTAAACATGACAGTCCTGAACTGAACAGCAAGACTAGTCTCATGCTCTATAGCACATATAGTAAGGTGACTGTGGTTGATAACACCTACTTGAATATTTCAAAATAGCTAAAGAGGATTATCGAGGTATCCAGGTACCCAGAGACATCCCATTCCTCTGGCTGACCATTACACGCTGTGCACATGTACTGAAATGTCCCCTGTATCCTTTAAATATGCAGAGGTGGCACATGTCAAATAGAACCTAAAAGCTTAGAAAATAAGTAAACACTTCAGCAAGTTGTTACTGATCAGAGTTTAGTATTTGACCTGAATACCTATCAGTAAAGCATGCTGCACCTGTTCCATCAATCCTGTAATCACCCTGGGCTTCTACTTTGCTCCCTTCTGGGGTCCTTAGAGAATGTTTCCTGATTATAAAATCCACACCTGAACAGTGGTCTTTGGACATTAAGGCACATGACAGAAAAGAAAAGACTATTCTGCTTCCCTTTTGTCAAGAGGGGTCCCTTCATTTCCTATCAGCTCTGTCTCTGTGGTCCCCCCTTCACCTCTTCACTGTCAGCCCTCAATGGGGAAACTCAGCTGGCAGTCAGGGATGACTGAGGCAGAGATTTCTGCTTTCTGCTGCTCCTGCTGGTGCTGAACGGGGAAGACACTCAGCTTGGCAATCAGGACTTCTAGCTAGGTTGGCAGATTTATAGCAGAGTAAACAAAAGTTGGGGAGCAGTATCATCTTGGGCAAAGTGGTTCTCAGGAGCCCAGATCTTTGTGCATTCTCGCAAGGTGAAGGCAGGTTGAGTTCAGCACTGTCAGGTGCCATATTCAGCACCACCTGCCTACTGAGGGACCCCAGCTTTATCTGCTCTCTCTAAGTTGTTAGGTTGCAACAGTTCCAGTGCACACTGCTGCTAAGGAGACATGACCCTGGCTGAGGCTGGAGGAGAAACAGAAGGCCCATGCTATCACTGATTCTCCCATGCCTGTGAATAGCTGCTTGTAGAAGTCTGCCCCAGGGCCCTTTCACAGTGCTCAGGTATACCTCTAGATGCTGGAATCTTCCATTAATAGTGTCCTGTAGCTTGCTCATTTGTGAAGTGCCTGGGAAGAGATGATAAGAAGTATCCAGGCCCAGATGATGCCAGATGTTTGTTGTGGCTCATAAGATTCAATTGTGTGCATCTGTTCCATGTCCACACAGCATGTGGACAACTTGTAACTGGCCACCATAGAAATCAACAAACATTACCAACCAGGGCTCTCTATTTGAGGGAGAAGCCAGTTTTGTGTATTTCCTATCAACTCACTACCCAGGTCTTTTTGATTGAATTACCCAGAACTGTCATGCATCCTAATGGGGGAACTACAGGAGCAATAAATGTTGTCTATGAAAACTTCCATTTCTTCTTTGAAAAATCTAACACTCCCTCCAAAGACTTCTAAGGCATGCCTATATTTAGTTATCACAAATATATACTTTCTATGAGCCTTTGTCCTTGAGTCTCATGCACTCTTTTCCCAGAGTATCCAGATAGGGTCAAAAAGACTTTGCCTCTTGGCTTTTTGCTTGGGTAGTGTTACTTTTTTCTTTTCCAAACCCATATCATGTATCATCCATGACATTTCAAGAGGGTAGAACAGACCCCACCCTACATGTACATATACACATGCTCAGTCCTTAGTTTTGCCATGGCATATGTATATAGTGGAGAGGTGTCTATTAGGTGAGAGAAGCATGTAAAAGGCAATATCTACCCATATATTTTTTTTTGTTAGTTAGGTAATTATAGAGCTCAGACTGTGCCCTGCTGTAAGTTACTCTGAGAGACAGATCCTTGACATGTAAACAGGTAAGTAAAGGGCTAACATAATAAATATGGCAAATTTCTGGTTTCTTCTTCATCCTTCTGATCTGAGACAATGGCCAGCAGGGACTTACTTCTGGCTGACTGGTCCAGATTGGTCAGATATGATAAAGCCATTCATGAACATGTATATCTGAAGTTGATGACTTATCAGCCCTTTTCTTTGTTCAAGTTGACTAATCCAACATATGTGGACATCCCAGGTCACCCAAAAATGCTTTTAAATCCCATCCCTCCAGTGGATGTCTCCAGATCTTCTTTCCATTTATTGAGGTGTCCTTTCTGCTCTGCTATGTGTGGTGTGCCTAAACTTAACTCTTTGTAGATGTTGGATTTAAGGTTTTGTTACATGATGGCCTCAGGCTAGTATACTAGTCTCTGAAGGTACACTTCTTACATGTCACTATCACTTCTTCTGCATTCTAATACCAGAGAAACTCACAAAATCAATCCACACTCAAGGAAGAACTATAGAGTCACCATGTAAAAGTCTGTACAAGGATGAGAAGATTTAAGACCACTATTTACCTTCTACCCCAATGCTCAAGTTTATTTCAGGTCTCTAGCCAAGGAATTCCTTGAACTCTTCTATTCTCATGATCAGCTCCTGGATCTTTCTATCTCCAATATCTGCAGCATTTCACAATCTCTGTTCCCAGAATCCTAGACCCTGACCACTCCCTTCACTGTCCATATTTTGTAGCACCTTGATGCCAAAGGCCTTTGACACTAGTAGGACCTGAATGCACAGATGTTCAAAATTTCCACAGACTTTCAGTCTCCCCATATATTTTTAATCCATAATTCTAAAACCCAAGAGTGGACAATAAAACCAATGCCCCACATAAATTCTCAAATGCCTTACCTTTTTATGTTCTTGTCATGTTCAATTAACAAAATCTCAGACTTCATTAGATCTAACTTCCTGAACCAATGAAATTGGATATTACTGAGAAAAGTCACATAGCCATAAGGACTGGTATCACTCTATGGATGAGACATATTTAAAAGAGTCTATTAAGCCGGGCGGTGGTGGCGCACGCCTTTAATCCCAGCACTCGGGAGGCGGAGGCAGGTGGATCTCTGTGAGTTCGAGGCCAGCCTGGGCTACCAAGTGAGCTCCAGGAAAGGCGCAAAGCTACACAGAGAAACCCTGTCTCGAAAAACCAAAAAAAAAAAAAAAAAAAAAAGAGTCTATTAAAAAGCCATATTTTGCCGGGCGGTGGTGGCGCACGCCTTTAATCCCAGCACTCGGGAGGCAGAGGCAGGCAGATCTTTGTGAGTTTGAGGCCAGCCTGGGCTACCAAGTGAGTTCCAGGAAAGGCGCAAAGCTACACAGAGAAACCCTGTCTCGAAAAACCAAAAAAAAAAAAAAAAAAAAAAAAAAAGCCATATTTAATGTCTATCAGCTGTGTTTCTGTCCACAGATCATTACTTAGAATCTTCTGCCTGTATCTTAATTCTCCACTATCATCTCCACTCATCAACCTTGCTTCCCATTCCACTGAAAAAACAGGATCTAAACTTTCAGCTTCTTCTCTACTTTTTCCTCTTTACTTTAGCTCTGCGTTCAGTCCTGTTTCATAGACAAATTCTATAACCCCAATCTAATTCACTCTCATTTTGTGCAGGGTCCCAGCCTATTTCACCTATTCATGACCACAACCTAACTTTTTTTGTCTTGTTAGTTTTTACAATGCCCCAATGGATTATTTCTCTGAGTACACACACACACACACACACACACACACACACACACCTCTGTATTAAGCAAGCAAGCAAACAAGCATCAAAGAAAGAAATTCTCTCTTGATGCTACTTCCTTCTCCAGACATTCCTTTTCCTCACTCTTCATCACAATAGTTACTTGAAAGAGTTGTCTTTATTTTTGTTCACTGTTCTTTCTGAAACTGAGTTTCTGCTACTGGTTCCTGTTTAATGTCTTAACTTGAAGCCTTGTGTGCTCCAGGCACAGTCCTTGAGTCTGCGCTCTTACTTCCTTCATTTCTAAGTATATGCTATTTTCTCAGTAAGGTAGTCTTTAACCATCTTATTTAAAGTAGGAATTGTGGTCCTTTGCTTGCTTAACTTATCACTGCCTAGCATACAAAAATATAATTTAGTTACTTGTTTACTGTTCTCCAATGAACATGAGCTGTGAGAAGCTGGAATGGTCTCTCTTCTGCTCATGTATATAACTCACATGATATATGTTCAATAGGAACATTTAAAAATCCCAAGTTAGAGATTTGGCTGCATGGCAGCTGGTTAACTGAGCAGCTCCATCTGAGACCCATATTCTCCCTATACAGTCTTTCGGCCTTGCCCTGTTCAGCCCAGCTTCACTTGGCACAACCATATAGCTGCTAGTGGAGTTCGTAACCAGGTGTGATAAAACCCAACAGAGAAAGGACTTCTTCTCTTATCAGTTGGTAGACATGAGGCATCCTGGGCAGATACTGCAGGAAAACAGTCACTTTGAAGGGAATTTCTTAGGTGGATATAAGTAAGACAGAAGTATATGTATGTATACTCAGGAATCATCCATTAGAGCAGCAGTTCTCAACCTGTGGGTCATGACTTCTTTGGGGATCAAATGATCCTTTCACAGGGGTTGCATATCAGATATCCTGCATATCAGAGATTTATATCACAACAGTTGAAATTACAGTTATGAAATAGCAACAAAAATAATTTTATGGTTTGGGGTCTCTACAACATGAAGAACTGTATTAAAGGGTTGCAGTACTAGGAAGGTTGAGAACCACTGCATTACAGCATTTTAAAAAATAGCAAGACAGAAAAAAAGTTAGATTGTGGTCTTGAATGGATGAATAGGCTGGGATCCTGCACAAAATGAAAGAGAGAATCAGATTGGATAAAAGGACTAGGAAGAAGCCAGAAATTTGCCATATTTATTATTTATTTGTGAGCACTCCCCTTAGTTGTTTGCCTGTCAATGATTTGTATAGCCTCTAGTCTCTAGTCCTTCAGAGTAATTGAGGGCAGGGTTTAGCCTGAGCTCTACAATTACCTACCTAACTAAGAAAATAGATGAGCAGGCATTGCTCATTACAGGTTTCTCTCTCATCTAGTAGACACCACTCCACTGTATACATATGCTAAGCTGCATCTGCCCTGGCCATGCCCACTGCAGGGCAGTGTGGAGTATGGAACAAATTCCTCCTTTCAAGCCTTCAGCCACAGCAAAATGCACAAAACAGACACAGGGGGGCAGGATTTGAGAGCCTATGAATACAGGAAAAGCACAGTTCTGGCTCCCAGCTTCTTTCCTTTCCTGTGTCCTCTGTGCTTTGTGTGATGGCTCCAATTGACAAAGGCCACAGAGTAGGACCACAAAGCTACAAAGAGGCTGCCTACCAGAACAGCAGCACATTGTAGTCTGAGCCTAGTGAAGGGGCAGGGAGGAAAAAGGAGACTGATAAAATGATGAAAGTCTTTTCTACCCCAAGCTCAAGCTTCAGACAGTCTAGTGCACATACCTGAAAGCTAGCTGTGATATAGCTGGATCCTGCTGTATCTGGTATCTGCTCCCCTTTATGAGAAGCATGTCATGTCTCTGAAGTGCATGTGTCTTCCACGGAGTCCTAGGAAGTATGAATCAGACAAAGCCAGGAACTAGTGTTGCTCCAGGTGACGTTGTGGTGCAACAGTGTCATTAGGAGCTAGCTGGACATATAGGCTTCTAGGTCCAGCCCCTCTCAGGGGGAGGAGCTGTCCTAATAAACTCACCGAGTGCTTCTTATTTATGTTAGACTTTGAGAATCCTTTGTTAGACCTTTGCTGTTCAGTGATGGCAAGACCTGAGGACCAATCAGAAACATGGGCTGTCCCACAAGCTACTAAATGGAAGTCTGCACTTTCACCTGATCCCCTGGGGACCTGTTTACACATTGCTATGTGAATATATCATGGTCTAATGAGGTATAAGTCTGCATAGAGTTCAAGAGACACCTAGGAGAGAGATGGCTGGAGTAAAAAGTACAGAGCACTCATTCAGGGTCTAGTAAGACATGTTGGAGTCAGCTAGATGATCTGGGAGCAAGAGATAGCCACAGACTCTGAATAGGGAGTTAGGTACAGTCAGATATGGATGTTTATTAATAATTTATTATTGGATGTGGGACCTAAGGACAGACCCACTATACTGTACTGTGGTGGTATTGTGTTCCCCAAAATATTGTGTATCCTAATAAACTTATCTGGGGTCAGAGACAGAACAGCCACTAGATACAAAGGCTAGAAAATGGTGGCACTCACACCTTTAATCCTAGCATTCCAGAGGTAGAAATCTCTCTGGATCTCTGTGAGTTCAAGGCCACGTTGGAAACAGCCAGGCATGATGACACATGCCTTGAATCCCAAGAAGTGAGCCTTTAATCCCAGGAAGTGATGGCAAAAACAGAAAGATATATAAGGTGTGAAGACCAGAAACTAGAAGCTTTTAGCTGGTTAAGGTTTCAGGCTTTGGAGCAGCAGTTCAGCTGAGATTCACTCAGGATGAGGACTCAGAGGCTTCCAGTCTGAGGAAACAGGATCAGCTGAGGAACTGGCAAGGTGAGGTGGCTGTGGCCTGTTCTGTCTCTCTGATCTTCCAGCATTCACCCCAATAACTGGCCTCAGGTTTGATTTTATTAACAAGATCTTCTAATAATTCATGCTACATCTGGCGCCCAACGTTCGTGGTATGAATTCACAAAAAAGCTGCTTGCCTGTGACCTTGCAGGCCCCAACTCACACTCGAGCTACCCTCAGCCAGTTGTGGTGAAGCACACTGGTTGGATTTGCTGAAGGAGGCAGAGGCAGGGGGATCCCGAGTTTGAGGGCAGCCTAGGAGGCTTACTAAGAAGCTTTGGCCAGGGCCCAGGCACAAACCGTGGCAGCGGGATCATGGAGACAGCAGCTGCTGCTTTGAGTTGCTGGCTACTTCTCACCATGTTGGTGACTGCGGTGATGCTGCTACCTGGGACAAAGTTTTTACTACTGCTTGTTCAGAGAAGAATTGCCAGGACCATCGTGTTACAAGAAAGCATCGGGAAACGTCAGTTTGGAAAAGTTTGGCAAGACAAATGGTGGGGAAAAATTGCTGTGAAGATTTTCTCTTCTAGGGAAGAACACTCATGGTTCTGAGAGACAGACATTTATCAGACTGTGATTACTCCAAACCACAGAGGAGGCACAAAAAAAAAAAAAAAAATCTACAGGGAACCATGACCACGCCTAACAATGACTTTGAAATCTTCAAAAAGATGACAGGAATCCACAATGATGATTCCACAAGGACTATGGTAAAGCCATTAAGCCGATTAACACCACCAAAAGATCGACTTTGGACTACAAACTACTCAGGTCAATTTTGAGATGGCTAGCTGAGATGATCCAGCCTGACAGACTACTTGAACAAGGACTTGAAACAAACCCTGCACTTTCTCATTATGCAGTGACTGGACAAATGATACAGGACTTGACAATTAACCTAAAAATTTTCTTTTCAGGATCCCCTAAAGATGTCTTCACCCCCAGAAAGCAGGAAGTAATTTTAAGAAAACAACGCCCACATTCCCAAGAGGTGGGGTGGATGGTTTTTTGGTCATTTAATGAGTTATGAATATTGCCATTGTTTATGATGGTTGGTTACAAATTGTTAATTGTTAATGGTCAGGAAAAAAGCTGAACAAGGAGATAGATTAAGCGGTTTTGTTTTTTTTAAAAAAAAGGAAAAAGAAAGAAGAGAATATAGATATGAGGTAGATCATTGACTTTACTCTACCCTGAGAAAAAAGATAAAGAATTAATAGGATAAATGGGTAGATCATTGAATCTACACTAAAAAGAAAAAGGGGAAGATACAAAATGACAAAAGGTAGATTACTGAATCTATTATGAAAAGAAAAAATACTTTTAAAAAGGAACTACTTGTTTTAAATAGGATAAGTAATGAAATGTTTTTTTTTGGTCTGAGTTTATCAAATGTTACTAGAATGGACATTGTTAATATATAATGGAGTTTTTTGTCTGAATCTGTCAAATGTTAATGAACTAGACATTGTTAGTGTAATTTTTGACTGTACATATTGTATATACTTATTGGATAGTTTTTCTTGTATTAGTTATAAGCTTTTTTAAATTTTAGACAAAATAAGGTGAAATGTGGTGGTATTGTGTTCCCCAAAATATTGTGCACCCTAATAAACTTATTTGGGGTCAGAGACAGAACAGCCACTAGATACAAAGGCTAGAAAATGGTGGCACTCACACCTTTAATCCTAGCATTCCAGAGGTAGAAGTCTCTCTGGATCTCTGTGAGTTCAAGGCCACGTTGGAAACAGCCAGGCATGATGACACATGCCTTGAATCCCAAGAAGTGAGCCTTTAATCCCAGGAAGTGATGGCAAAAACAGAAAGATATATAAGGTGTGAAGACCAGAAACTAGAAGCTTTTAGCTGGTTAAGGTTTCAGGCTTTGGAGCAGCAGTTCAGCTGAGATTCACTCAGGATGAGGACTCAGAGGCTTCCAGTCTGAGGAAACAGGATCAGCTGAGGAACTGGCGAGGTGAGGTGGCTGTGGCTTGTTCTGCTTCTCTGATCTTCCAGCATCCACCCCAATACCTGGCTCCGGGTTTGTTTTTATTAATAAGAACTTTTAAGATTCCTGCTACACTGTACAGATAGATATTTACTTCTAGGGCCTATTCTTATGCTTACTGAGGGCCACTGGTGTCCTGGAGTCAGTTATGAATTCTGAGTGGTATGTTTATGTGTGTGTGTGTGTGTGTGTGTGTGTACACGTGTGAGTATGCACATGCACGCAGAAAATGTCATGTCTTCCTTTTGCTGATGAAAGTGGAAATTAAGTTTCCTGCCACAGGGGCTGTTTGACTCTATCTATGATGCAGTGGGTATATATTTAGCTCCAACAATTAAATCTTTAGGAATTTATTTTACAAATTACAGGTTGTGAGGAAAGGATGTTTGCTGGGAGTGTGTAAGTGTTGGCTAGTTTTACTTGAAACACTACACAACCTTTTATTCAGACTCAAAATAGGGTAGAAGGCCAGAAAAGTGAACAAATGCAAAGTGATTCTTCAGCAAGTTCCTGAGTAGAGTTCCACTTTGAGGTGTCTCTGGTATCTCTTGAAGAAAACCCAATAAACTGCTAATAGCCGTGGTCTCTGATGAGTGGGAAAGAAAGAGATAAAGACTTGTTCATTATTTTGTACTATTTGACTTTGGAACCAGGTGTAACTATTATCTAACTACAGTTCTCAAAATGTGTTCAAAGGATCCTTGGGGGATCACACATATACATAATTTATCTATAAGTTATTCCTTTTTGTCCTTTCTAGAGAAAGCCAGTCTTATACTGCTTGCAGTACACTTCTACAGGATTTCTCCAGGCCCTGCCCATGCAAGGAAGATTTTTTTGCATTTGCCTGATTATCTCTGGGCAGAGGATCTGATGACAATAACATCTTTGGCTGCTGAGTTTGGAAAGAACCTTGCTTTTACTTGAGTATATGTATTTTCCAATTCCCTCACATGCTGAAACCACCTGTTTGTATGCTTACCACAGCCTAGTGCTTCTTCATGGGATGAGGTATTAGCTTGCTTTTCTGATCTCCTGGCTGGGCTCAATTTCAAGACCTTACATTCAAACTATTTGCTTGTGTTTTCAGTTGAGGCATTTTATGCTAAATCTATGGTTTTCTGGATTGTGTATTCTTGATCATGTTCTCTTTTTCCTTTTGTGAAGTTTTGTTATAGAGGGGGCAGAGATATGTTATTTTATTTTCAGGCCTTTGTTTCAAGCTTTACATCTCCTTTAGCTCCCTCCTGATTGTTTCCCCATCACTGAAATGTGTTTAGATCTCCCAGAAGATAATCCTGTGTGTGTAATGCTTGCTAACCAAGGCACGAAGATAAAGAAGCCATAGCATCATGATGGGATATGTATGAATTCCTGGGCGCTGACCTAGCCTATCTTTGCCTGCCTTCCTTTTCTAGATCCCTGCTTTAGGACTCTCCCTCCCTCCCTCCCTCCCTCCCTCCCTCCCTCCCTCTCTCCCTCCCTCCCTCCCTTCCTCCCTCCCTCCCTCTCTCCCTCCCTCCAAACAGGATTTTATTTTCATTTTCAATTGTGTGTATATGTATATGTTTGGGTGTGGGTTTGTGCATGTGGTAAAGTGACCACAGAGGCCAGGAAAGAGCATTGAATTCCCTGGAGTTGGAGTTACACATAGGAGAGTTCTGTGAACTGAACTCTCATCCTGTACAAGAGAAATATGAGCTCTCAACCACTATATTAGTCAGACATATATATATATATATTATATATTATATATATATATTATTTATTAGAATGACTTACAGGCTGCAGTCCAGCTAATTCAACAATACAACAATGGCTGCTGTGAACAGAAAGTCCAAGAATCCAGTAATTGTTCAGTCCACAAGGCTGGTTGTCTCAGCTGCTCTTTAATATACATTGGAATCGCGAACAAGTAGGCTCTAATATTTAGAGTCTAATGCCAGTGAAGGAATGGACTTGATAGCAAGCTGAGGGCAAGCAGGCAAAGAGAAAATGCTTCCTTCTTCCATATCCTTATAGAGGCTTCCAGCAGAAGATGTAGCCCAAATTAAAGGCATGTCTTTTCCCAACTCAAAAGTGTACCCTCCATTTTTGGAGTTTAGTTCCAGATATAGTCAAACTTACAACCAAGAATAGACATCACAATCACAATCACTGCTATAGTTGGGCTTTCCTTTGGACTGCCAGATCACAAATAATGACATGGAGACTTATTATTAATTATGAAAGCTTAGCATTTAGCTTAGGCTTTTTTCTCAACTAGCTCTTATAACTTAAACTAACCCATATTTATAAATCTACATTGGTTACCTCTCCTCTGTACTGTATATCTGGCTTCTTCAGTGTCTGGCAGTTGTCTCTCATGCACCTAGATTCATCATGAGTTCCTCTCTCTGCCTAGAAGTCCTACCTATTTTTCTCCTGCCTAGCTATTGCCAGCTCTTTATTAAACCTGTCGCAGTGACACATTTTCACAGTGTAAACAAATATTCTTCAACAAGCCATCTCTTTCACCCCCCCCCCTTTTAAATATCAATTCCCACGATAAGCTCCTTCCTGCATCCAGGAGCTGTTGGGTACACACTTTTGTGTGTTCTCTACAGGGTCCCAGAGTCTTTATAAAGGTTTTGGTTGGGAGGAGTGTTTCTCAAGTTGAGTAGTTCTGAGATTGGAAATTGGTGGGATATTCTTGCTCTAGGTCTTTCCTTCTTGAGCAGTGGAAAAGGGACAAGAGACCAAGTCCTTCATGTAGGGGAGAGTTTCTAGAATAGCTCACTGAGATTCTGAACACTGAAACAATGACCACAAATAGAAGAGACAGAGTCAGTGGAAAGCCCTTTTGGAATATAGGGATAAGAGGATGATTCAAAAGACCACAATCACCATTGTCCTTCATGACAGCCCCTCTTCAACCCAGAGAAAGCAATGGCTTTCTACATGTAGTGTGATATCAAAAATGCCCTTTGGCTTCCAGTAGGAGCCTCTCAGTCACACCAGCAGACTTCCCAGTCTGACTCCTTAGAATAATGGAGGTTAGAACTCTCCAAGTTGAAGGGCCAGTGAAACAGAAGAAGGACAATGGGTCATGACAGTACCACTAGTTCACATCAACATGTAATCTCATCTCTGCTGGTGCTCAGAGTTTGGCTTGTTTAGAGTATTTCTGGGTGCAATGTGGAACTAGACTGATAAGAATTTTCTGAAGCAGATGAATATTCAGCTACATTGGGCTTGTGATGGATTCCATATCATACCTTGGGATTGACCAAAAAACTGGTTATATCATTTCATCTCCTCAGATTTTCTTCCTTATTGCTGCCACTTGGGTCTTAGGTCCTGGCTCTCAGCCTTGTTTCCTGAGTGTCCAGGCCTCTTGCATGACCATTGTGAAAGCAAAGAGCAAAATTGGCATCTTGCAGCAGGCTGCATGCACTCTAGGACACCAGTGTGTGACTAACTCATGGTTCCCTCAGATTCTAGCCATCTGACTGTGGGCAGTTTCCTTTACTGCTTTTTTGAGCTTCAGTTTCCTTACAGGGCCCACAATAGTTCCTCCTCAGAGTTGTTGCAGGAATTAAATGTGGTTTAATACATATGTCTTGCACTTATAAGGTGCTCATTGAATAGGAACTATGCATCTATTTATTTCCTCACCCCAAGCCTCAGTCAAACCTGTAGGTTTCTGTTAAGTGCCTTCTATGTTCAATAAAGCTGCCAAGAAACCCCCATGCTAAGAAGAGGAAGGAGAGAGTATCTCAAGGAAGTGTTCTAGAAATTTCTCCTCTCGGTTCAGTTCAGGTTAACACCTGGGGCCATGTTGGTGTCTGAGAGCCTTGCTGCTACAGGGGTCATGCCAATGAGGAGTGACTTGTGCAACCACACAAAGCCAGGCCCAAGTTGTTGCTGTGGGCCATGTCTGGGTCTGTGGCCCCACAGCAGACAGGGTCTGGACTGATGTCCATGGCTCATGTTACCACAGAGGTTCACAGGAACTATATGTATTGAAATCCAAGGACTATACTGAGCCAGCCCTGCCCCTCACTGGCCCTGCTTCTCTGGACACTGCAGCTGGAGAGCTGGTCCCACTCACCCCATGGGAGAGCTCACCGCCTCCCCCGATGAGAGAGATGGCCCCATCCCTCATCACAGGCTTGCCCACCAATGGCATGGCTCTGCCTCTTGCCTGAGGGTGTGATCCCATTGGCCCAGACTGACCAGATCAACTATCACCTAGACCCACATCCTGGGCCTTGGGTTGACCCACCCTAATATATGCCTCATCTATGACCTGCTGGAGTGTGCAAAGGGACCACAGGATCTCCATGACTCAGGGCAACAATAGGATATCTGAGAGACATTTGGGTTAAGACCCAATGATGATGGTGTGACAGAGGCCTTAAAACCAGACCAATGACTCATTGCAATGAACATTTTTCAAGTGGAACTGATTGGACAAAAGGATATACTGCTTGACACACTGCAGCTCCTGATGCCACTAAGGTAAAAGAAGAGGTGTTGGAGAGATGGAGAAGTGTAGTGGGTTTTTGGCTTTTTGTTTTGTTTTGTTTTTAATTAATTTGGGAGGCATGCTGTAGGGGTGAGGGGCAGATATGGAGGGACTGGGAGGTGAGTAGGATTGGGGTACATGATGTGATATTTCCAAAGTCAAAGAATTATGTTAAAAAATAAAATAAAAGATATAATAAAATAAATAAACAAACCCCAAAACTAACAGATTGAGAGCTTCCAAGGAAGATACCTGATATCTACCTCTGACTGTCAAATGCCCTCCTCCTAGGATACAAACACATGCACATTTAAAAAAAAATCAATTTCCAAGGAATGAAATTTATGGGCTACATTGCCCTAGTTTTCATTCTGTTCTTGTGGTAAAACCATGACCCAAAGCAACTTAGGGAAGGAAAATGTTTATTTCAGCTTATACTTTCAGGTCACAATCCGTCATTGAGGGAAGTCAGAGCAGGAGCTAAGGCAAACGTTTGAAGCAGAAATAACAAAGGAACATTGCTTATTGAATCACTCACTGGCTCATGCTCAGCCTGCTTTCTTATAAGACCTGGGGCTACCTGCTCAGCGATGGCATAGCCCACAGTGTACTCACCACAATCAGCCAACAATCAAGACAATTCCTCATTGGCCATATGCCAATCTGATCTGTGCAACTCTTCAACTGAGGTTTCTTCTTCTAAGGTGACTGTGTGTCAAGTTGACAATGAAAACTAATCAACACACACTGCAAGCATGTTCTTAGTTCTGTACAAATCAGTTTCATGGCATCTTTGCCAGAATTTTATTTTTCCCATTTTCTTTGGTCAGCCATCTTATTAAGTGTGATGATGTGGTACTATGTCATGGTAGCTTTAATTAACATTTAAAAAACGGCTAATGATAGTGAATATCTCTACATACATAAGCCATGGTGTCATGGTCAGAGGACAACTTGTGGGAGTCTGTTTTCTCCTTTTACCATGTGGGTCCTGGGTATCAAATTCAGGTCTCCAGGCTTGGTGGCAAGCACCTTCCCCTGCTGAGCCATCTCTCTAGCCCCTACCTTATTTTAAAATGGATTTTATTACTTCTTCATTTTTAAGACTTACAAGTGCTTTATATTCTAAGTAAAGCATTTTGTTAGGTATACTATTTTCAAGTATTTTCTCTGAGTCTACAGCTATCTTTTTTATCTGCTTTAAGTTTTTTTACTGAGCAAAATCAAAGAAAATTTTTTGAAATAGTCTTACTATGTAACTATGGGTGACTTAGAACTCATTGGCCTCAAACTTTCAGCAATCCTCCTGCTTTCACTCGGATCACAGGCATGTATAATCACGGCAGCAAGTTTTAAAACTGTGTGTGTTTGTATATGTGCAGGCACACAGGTGTTATGGTGTGTAGAGGTTAGAGGACTCTCCAGAGTCAGTTATCCTGCCTGCATGGAGAATCTGGGGATAAAATGCAGGTGGTCAAGCCTATGCCCAAATACTTCACTATCCACTGAGCAATTCTGCTGACCCATGGATAGGATTTATGTTTGCCAGTTTTATGCCTACAACTTTGCTGAAGTCATGTATTAGTTCTAAACAGATGTGTGTGTGTGTGTGTGCGTGTGCGTGTGCGTGTGCGTGTGCGTGTGCGTGTGTGTGTGTGTGTGTGTGTGTGTTGAATTTATGAGCATGAACTTTTTCATAGAATTCTCTTTCTACAGTTGATGTACCTTGTTTTATTCTTGACTACCTTAGTTACTTTCCTTGTTGCTGTGATAAAATATCCCAATAAAAGTAACTTAAGGAAGGAAGGGTTTATTTTGGGTCACAGTTCCAGAGCCCAGTTCATGATGGTATGGAAGTCCAGGAAGTAGCAATAGAAAACAGTGAATGTCTGCTTGGTTCCTGTTCTCCTTTTTACACAGATCAGAATACCAGCCCAGGAAATAGTTCCACACACAGTGATCATGTCTTTCAGCCTTAGTTAACCCAATCAAGAGACATGAACATCCCATGTATGTTCTGAAGCCCTTCTCTCAAGTAATTGTATATCTCAAGTTCACAATTGAAGTTAACCATCACACTGATGTTGATAATTTTAGTTTCTTCTTCCTCCTCCTTTTCTCTTCCTTTCTTTTCTACCCCCTCTTTTCTTTTCTTTTTCCTCTATTTCTCTATCTCTTCCCTTTTTTCACTCTCAGTAGTCTATAGGTTTATTATTATTATTATTATTATTTTAAAAACAGCTTTTTTATTTCCTGTGTCCATTTTGTTTTCAGTTGATTGTGAGTACTAGTATCTTTTTCTCATTGTTGTTCACCAGAACTTTATTATAAGGCCCTGTTGCTGAAGATACCACACACGTTGGTCACAGGAATGGAGAAATTAAACTGGTACTGATCAGGAAGCTTCCTCCCTGCTGGGTAGCTTTCATGCTCCTGGAAGATACTATACATGCTGCTGAGTGAAAAAAAAAAAAAAGGCTAGCAACAATCTTATCCAGCTGTGAATTTTGTGAAATGCAATTATGACCAGCATGGCAAGATATGACCATTGGTCCAAAAGTGTCATAAATATTATGGGAATAGCTTGATTGGATTTAAGAGCTGCTCCACAGAAGGAACACATTTCTGGTACTGTAAATCTGGCACAAACCTCAAGGTTGGAGAGTCCACAGGTCACATAGGTGAGCCAATTACTATTTATTACTCAACTAAAAGGACATTGTGTCAAACTGCCCTCTAAATTTGCACATCTTTATCCATTGATTAGTACATCTCTCAGACCTCATTAGAAAAATGTTTTTGTATAAGAGGATAATGAAACTCACAACTGGTCAAAGTTCAGGAAATAGATATCAGTGAAGTGCTCAGTCACAAGGACACACTTCCTTCACAAGGCTCAGAAACTGTCGTAGAAGGGGAGGTAGAAAGATTGTAAGAGTCAGAAGTTGGGGAGGGCTGGAGCAAAACTGTATCTTCTAAGCATAACAAGACCATTGCATTCATGGACTCATATCAACTATGGTTACTTACACATAACCTGCACAAGATCAAGAAAGTCAAAATTATATCATAGAGTGAGAAGGGGTTCATGAGTCCTCATCCCTAACTGAACAGCTATGGACAGTTGATGGCTTTTGTGGGGTGGGATAGTCAGTTTTCTTTTTCTTTCTTTCTTTCTCCCTTTCTTCCTTCCTTCCTTCCTTCCTTCCTTCCTTCCTTCCTTCCTTCCTTCCTTCCTTCCTTCCTTCCTTCCTTCCTTCCTTCCTTCCTTCCTTCCTTCCTTCCTTCCTTTCTTTCTTTCTTTCTTTCTTTCTTTCTTTCTTTCTTTCTTTCTTTCTTTCTTTTACAATACTATTCAGTTCTACATAACAGCCACAGATTCCCTTGTTCTCCCCCTTCCTGCCCCCCTCCCCTTCCCCCCAGCCCATCCCCCATTCCCATCACCTCCAGATCAAGGCCACCCTCTAGGACTGAGATCAACCTGATAGACTCAGTCCAGGCAGGTCCAGTCCCCTCCTCTCAGATTGAGCCAAGTGTCCCTGTACAAGTCCTGGGTTTCAAACAGCTATCTCATGCAGCGAGCCCAGGATCTGGTACCACTGCCTAGATGCCTCCAAAACAGATCAAGCCAATCAACTGTCTCACCCATTCAGAGGGCCTGATCCAGTTGGGGCCCCCTCAGCCTTTGGTTTATAGTTCATGTGTTTCCATTCGTTTGGCTATTTGTCCCTGTGCTTTATCCAACCTTGGTTTTAACAATTCTTGCTCATATAAACCCTCCTCTTTCTTGCTAATTAGACTCCTGGAGCTCCACCCGGGGCCTAGCCGTGGATGTCTGCATCCAGATTCCTCAGTACTTGGATGGGGTTTCTGGCACAACTATTAGGGTGTTTGGCCATCCCATCACCAGAGTAGGTCAGTTCAGGCTGTCTCTCGGCCATTGCCAGCAGTCTTTTGTGGGGGTATCTTTGTGGATTTCTGTGGGCCTCTTTAGCACTTTGTTTCTTCCTTTTCTCACGTGGTCTTCATTTACCATGGTCTCCTATTTCTTGTTCTCCCTCTCTGTTCTTGATCCAGGTGGGATCTCCCGCTCTCTTTCCCTCGACCCTCACAGTTCATTGCTCCCACTCATGTCCAGGCTGTTCATGTAGATCTCATCCATTTCTCCGTCATTGGGTGATCCCCGTGTCTTTCTTGGGGTCCTGTTTTACAGGTAGCCTCACTGGTGATGTGAGTAGCAGTCCAGTCATCCTTGTTCCACATCTAGAATCCAGTTTTCTTTAACAGTGTTGCTTCTGGTAGGTTGACCATGCTCCAGTGTTTGCCCGTATACCCTGCAGTACATGTGCAGCACAAATTAGAGTCATTGCATAATTTAAAAAAAAAATAAGATCGCTTTTATTTTCCTTTTTTTTGCTCTTTCTGTTGACTTTTGGTTGATTTTGATTGCTTTTCTTAATCTTTTAACTAAGCTGCTCTTTTTCAACATAAGCATTTAATACTTCTGCATATTTCCCTCTGTTTTGGCTATACCTATGATATCTTGAAAACAATGTTAATTTTATCTTAATTGAGCTCTATGTATTTAAAATTATTTTATTTTATGTATATGAATGTTTTGTCTGCATGTATGATTGTGCAACAGGTGCATGCATGTCTCATATCTGTGGAGGCCAGAAGATAGTGTCAGATCCCCTGGAACTGAAGTTACAGGCATCTATGAGCTGCCTCTATGTGGTTGCTGGGAATTGAAGCCAGGTCCTGTGGAAGAGCAGTGAGTGCTTTTAACCACTGAGCCATCTCTCCAGTCCCATATTTCTATGTATTTTTATTTTCTTTGAGGTTTTCCTTTTTTGTTCTTGGGTTTTGTTTTGTTTTTGAGACAGGGTTTCTCTGTGTAGGCCCGGATGTTCTAGAACTCACTCTGTAGACCAGGCTGTCCTTGAACTCAGAGATCTACTTGGCTCTGCCTCCTAAGTGCTAGGATTAAAGGCATGCCCCAGGATTTCCTTTTTGACCCATAGATTGCTTTGACAAATGTTTCTGAAGTTTCCAGAAAATTTTTCCATTTTTCTTTTATTGAAAGTAGATTTTTTTTTCATGCAATATATTCTGATATGGTTTCTCTTCTACCAGTTCCTCTGATCTCCTTCCCCTCCAAATTCACTCCCTTTTTGTCTGAGAGAATTAAAAAAAAAAGATTCTAAAATTGAGCTAAAAACAGCTTCCTACTTCAGGTCTCATGCAGGACTGTGGTACAGAAACGCATCCACTGGCTGCGGCAGGCTTCAACAACAACGTTGTGGACTCCCAGTCTCTGATGAGCTGGACTGCGATACAAAGAGGCTTCTCCCAGCTGATACCTGCAGGCTTGAGAGCACAGCCATGGACTTAAAAACACAGTCATACTATTTAATACCGCTTCCCAGAATTGGGGAGGTAAGTACAACTTGGTACATCCGACTGGGGCAGTCAGCAGCCAAGGCTGTCACTTTTTGTCCTAGCCATGCAGTTTAACAGTTTAACATCTCTCTTGGTCAGAGAAAGATTATAAATTCACAAAAGACAGATTCAGATGGAATAAACCTCTAATCGGTTTACAATGTATGTAAAAATGTATGTAGGCTTGGAAGAGAGAGGAAAAGGAGGATAGATAGTTACATAATGAAATAGATAGTTTTAAAAAATAAAGTCTATAAAGAGAAAGAAAAAAGTAATATAAAAAATAAGCCACATAAAGATGAAAATTACACAAAGAGTCTGGATTATATTGTCTTTGGGATTTTTAACTGCAGAAAGACATTTGATTGTTAAAGCTGCTAAGTTAAATCAATATATATATTTTAAAAGTATCTTGACTTCAAAATTTGTGTCTAAGAATACATTGCTTTGGAAAAGAGGTTCTGCTTTTGTTTTCATAGAAGATGAGAACCTGTGGATTGCTTCCAGGCTAATATGGTTTGCTCAACAAAGACTCCAGGTAAGTCTCCAATGACAGCCATGGTATAGATGATCCAACATCCAAAATCAGCTTCAAACTAACTGGCTGAGATGATCCACCCTCACAGACTACTACAGCCAAGATTTAACTATAATTCTTAATTTTCCCAGAATTCCCATGAGATTAACAATGCCCCCAATCAGTAGGAAGCAGTATGTGTGAAAAGCTATGCCCAAATTCCCAAAATATTATTTATAAATGTTTACTTTTATAAATTTATTTAAAGGGGGTTGATTATAAATGCAATCTCTTTCTAAAGAATAAAGGGGGATATAGATATGATAGGATGAAAGAGTAGCTTATTGAATCTACTTTTTAAATTTTTTTTTTTTGATTTTCGAAACAGGGTTTCTCTGTGTAGCTTGGTGCCTGTCCTGGATCTTGCTCTGTAGACCAGGCTGGCCTCAAACTCACAGAGATCTGCCTGGCTCTGCCTCCTGAGTGGTAGGATTAAAGGCATGCACCACCACCACCTGAATCTACTTTTAAAGAGCAACAACTTGTTTAAAATATTTTACATTGCTATTGATTTTAGTTTATTGATACAAATTTAAAGTTAATTTTGTTATACTGTATATATTTCTACTCTTGTTTAAGATATTATATCTATCAACTCATTTAAAATTGTAATGTATAATTAAGAAATACTGATTAATAATTAGTCATCTATGATAATCATACTTATAGTCATGTTAGTTAAGTTTTCTGGGTATACATAGACATATTTCAATTAGTAATTTTCAAATACTTCAAAGACCTACAGAATATGGCATTTAAAATGTTTTAAGAACTTAGACTTTTCTGGACAATGAGAAACATCTGCTTCTGGCAGCACCTATTTGCTTTGAAGAGAAAGGTGGGCATTAAAGACACTCCATATGGAGTTTACCTTCTTCTTGGCAAAACTGGCCATTTGGGCAAGAAACTGCTCTTGCCTGGACTGCTTGACAGTATGTTATATAGATTGGACATGCAGGACCCATGGGAAAGTGACCACTAAACTTTGCCTAAACAGAGCAAGATGGTCCCTTAGGTTCCTGCTTCACAGAGGAGACTGCCAGACATTCTGCAGGACACAGGGAGAAGCAACTAATGAACTGACAATAGGCAAGACAGTCCTTTAAATTTCCTGCTTCACTAAAAAGTCTGCAAGAGACTCTAGGCCCATAGGCTAAAGATAGATGCCCCAATGTTACAGAAGAACTTTGGATGACTGTTCAGGCAGTCAGATGTCTCTGTCATTTCTAGAATTATGAAAGTTACTTGCAATGTACTTCCTGTTTACTCAGGTAATATATCTTTCTTTATTTTTTGATGTAATTGAAGGCTAGATAGTTATAGTTATAATTTTCCTTGGTTGTGATAAAAGATAAATTAAATATGAAACTTTAGACTCACACATATAGGATAGATGATAGAATATTTTTTTTAATTTTGCCAAATACAAATAAACTAGATATTATAAGTGTAATTCTTGCTTAGTAACTGTTCTATTATATGTAATTTTACTATGTTAAAGTTAAAACTTCCTTTTTGATTAGACAGAAAAGGGGAAGTACTGTGGGGTGTCTTTCTGTATGCTGTGAATATGTGTTGCTATGATTTGTTAATAAAGAAGCTGCTCTGGCCTATGGTGATTCAGGTTATAGCCAGGCAGGAAATCCAAGAGAGAGACAGGAGGACAAAAGGAGAGGCAGAGGAGATGCCAGTCTGTTGCCCAAGGAGCAACATGGCAGTAGATCAGTAACACCATGGCCACATGGCAATACATAGATTAATAGAAATGGGTTAATTTAAGATGAAAGAGCTAGCTAGCAAGAATTCTTAGCCATAGGCCATACAGTTTGTAATTAATATTAAGCTGCTGAGTGGTTATTTTATAAGCAGCTGCAGGATTGTGGGTGAAAGAGATTTGTCCCGACCATGGGCGGGCAGGACACAGAACATCTTACAACTACACATATAAGAAAGCATTTGGAGCCGGGTGGTGGTGGCGCACGGCTTTAATCCCAGCACTCGGGAGGCAGAGCCAGGCAGATCTCTGTGAGTTCGAGGCCAGTCTGGGCTACCAAATGAGTCCCAGGAAAGGTGCAAAGCTACACAGAGAAACCCTGTCTCAAAAAAACCAAAAAAAAAAAAAAAAAGAAAGAAAAAAGAAAGCATTTGGGTGACAGGCATGTGCTCAGTTTAAGGCCATACTTCAAGAAGGGGACACATTTCTGGCTATGCTTAGCTTGAAGTCATAAAGTAAATGTCTAAAAAGTTAAAATGTCACATGGGAACATTCAGATTGTATCATAAAAATGGTGAGCAGTGATACTTCTGGGCATGCTCAATTTCTTTTCTGCTAAAAAGTTTTAGTTGAAACAAAAGCAAAAAGCATTTTGTTGTAATGTTTGGGAAGTTTATGGAACCCTTAAAAGGTACAGTTCCTGGGAGAAGGCTTAGAGGGTTTATAGCCTCATTTTGTATCCAGTTAACTCTCTCTGTCTGTGTTTGTTGTTCAAGATGTGAGCTCTCAGATTCTGGTTCCAGTCACCTTCTGCCATGCTTCCCTTGCCATTATGGATTCTCTCTCTGGAACCATAAGCCAAAATAAAGTTTTTCTTCTTAAACAAAAATTAAAAAATGTGGTCTTACATACTGACTTTTGTGATGCCAGAATTGCATCATGAAAGGTACTTTGATCTCTGAAATAATGCTCAGCAGAGACTGTTGACCAATTAGAAACCCTCATTAGTGCTATATGAGCAATAAATATACTCTTATATATTTAAGCCATTTTACATTTTGTAATTTATTTGCTATAGTACCTAGAATTCTCTTAACTAGTATAGAAATTATAACCTTAGAGAGGGAGGCTGCCATGTAAAACTGAAACAGGTAACGTTCACTAAATGTTAAGGAATCCTATCTTCAGGACTGAAAGTGGTAGTTATCTAGAGTTTGAGATGGAAAAGAGGATAGTCTATGAAAAAACATAAGTGTAAACGAATTTCTAAATGGTCCTACTAAATAAAAAACATGGAGCCAGGTATAGGGATGAAAGCCTTAGAGATTAGGGAAATAGTGATAGCCACCAATCTTACCTCTCCAGCTTTGCAGCTACTAGAAAGGGAGTGACTTCCTGTCTACCCAAGCCTTTATTGCCTTGATGTTCTACCCTCTCATTGGCTCTTAGTCCAGCCACATCACTTCCTTGTCACTGCCTGTCCCTTCAGACCTCCAGGTCTCTATGGTTGATACTGGGATTAAAGGCATGTGTCACCACACTTGGCTGTTCCCTAGTGTGTCCTTGAACACACAGAGACCCTGCCTGCCAAGTGATTGGATTAAGGGTGTGTGCTACCACTGCCTGACTTTTGTGTTTATGGCTTGCTATGTCCTCTGATCTCCAGGCAAACTTTATTTATTAACATACAAATAAAATATCACCACACATAAGGAATGTCCTAGTGTGATGGACAGATTCTTTGTTTATAGTAAGAATCATTACAGTTGTAAACAATTGTGTGCTGGCTAGTTTTTATATCAACTTGACATAATCTAGAGTCATTTGGGGAAAGGGAGCCTCAATTGAGGAAATGCCCTCATCAGATTGGCCTTTTGGCAAGCCTGTGAAATATTTTCTTGATTGGTAATTAATGTGAGTGGGTCCAATCCCACAGGGGTCTTTGCTACCACTATGTGTGTTGGTATTAATGGATTTTTCAGATCCTCTCAACATAGTAACTGACTCTCAGTATGCTGAAAGAGTAGTATTACATATTGAGACTGCAGAATTTATCCCTGATGCTTCAGAATTAACTTCACTATTTATTCAATTACAAGATACAATCAGGAAAAGGAGTCATCCTTTATATATAACTCACATCCGATTCCATACTGGTCTGCCAGGCCCTCTAGCACAAGGCAATGATGAGATTGATAAATTATTGATAGGAAATGTGCTGGAGGCCTCAGAATTTCATAAAAAACATCATGTCAATAGTAAAGGTTTTAAAAAGTGTTTTTTCATAACCTGGCAACAAGCCAAAGAAATAGTAAAGAAATGTCCTACTTGTTCCTTCTACAATCAAACGCCATTACCAGCAGGATGTAACCCAAAGGATACTCAGAGGAATGAAATCTGGCAGATGGACGTGTTTCACTTTGCAGAATTTGGAAAATTGAAATATGTACACCACACCATCGATATTTATTCAGGATTTCAATGGGCAACTGCTTTGAGTTCTGAAAAAGCTGATTCTGTAATCACTCATTTGCTAGAAGTTATGGCCATCATGGGTATACCTGCACAAATCAAAACTGACAATGCTCCATCATATGTCTCTGTTAAAATGAAACAGGTTTTTGCTTATTATAATATAAACCATATTACAGGTATACCACATAATCCTACAGGTCAAGCAGTTATAGAAAGATCAAACAGAACTTTAAAGGATATGCTAAATAAACAGAAAGGGGTAACAAACCCCCCAGGAAAAGACTACATAATGGTCTATTAACTTTGAATTTTCTGAATGCCAATGAGAAAGGAACAACAGCTGCAGAGAGACATTGGATAATAGAAAAAAACTACAGAATTAAACCAGCCTATATACTTTAAGGATGTGCTAACCTCAGAATGGAAACCAGGATATGTGTTACACTGGGGACGAGGTTTTGCTTTTATTTCTACAGAAGATAAGCTGTGGGTACCACCAAAATTGAAAAAGGTTCGATTTGAACAAGAGAGACCTCTTAATTAGAGGAGGTGATAGTTCATCAACTAGCATGAACATCCAATTTAAACTAACTTATACCAGTAACACATGCCTTTTCATTTAATCAGATAACTTGCCAAAAAGGAACATCCCCAAAAAACCTTGGGGAAAGGTTTTTGTTTTTGTCTTTTAGAAGAATGAAGGTTAAGGAATTTGAAGAACACTGGACAAATGAGACAACTGAAGAAAAGGGACAAATCGTCTATCCCAAGAAACAGAGTGAAATGGCGTATGGGTATATCATCTAAAAAATTTTATGTCTTCCTAAATGTTTGTTTCTGCTTTTCTTTAAAGATTTAACACTATTGGTCTTCTAATAGTCTCAGTTCAATTAAAATTTAAAGCTGACTTTGGAGTTGGAGAATGGCTCTGTCCTTCTTTAAACTCAAGCATGTTGTTAAAAGGAAAATGCAAACTCCCTGTATCATGCCAAAAAAAAAAAAAAAAAAAAAAAAAAAAGAGCCATCTTCTGCTATGGGACAGGAGAAAAGCCAAATTAATTAAGGGACTATTCTATTACTAATCTCAACTCTTTGATTCTATTCTGATCCTTTAAACTTTTCTTAAAGTATGAATTTTATATCAAATTTACAAGATAGATATATATAGAGAGATATATACATTTTAAACTTTGTTAAGATATGAATGATCATATAGAGTACTAATTAATTCTAAAAAGAAAAAAGGCTTCAATTAGCTGCATATATATGTCTTTGTGTTTGAGTCTCTTATCAGTTTTCTGCAGGAATTCATGGCCAGGCCTAACATCAACTGAAGTCTCCAGGAAGAAGATGGGGCCCCACAACAACAACAATTCTACGTGGACAATAATAACATCACTAAGCTGACAAACATCATCTACAGATTAGCTTTGAACTACAAAGTGCTCAGAGCAATTTTGAGAGAGCTAGTTGAGATGATCCAGTCTCAAAGACTACTTGAATAAGGATTTGAGATAAACCCTGAACTTTAGCATTTTACACAGACTGTATAACAAAGGAAATAGTTACCTTTCCTAGAATTTGACAATTAACCTAAAATTTTTCTTTTCAGCATAAAGATACCTTCACCCATACTCAGCAGGAAGCAATTTCAAGAATACAACACCTACATTCCCAAAGAGGTGGTGTGGGGCGGGTGGTTTTTTTGGTCTTTTAATGGGTTTTGGGTCTGGGATAATTTTCATTGAGTAGGGGGGTTGGTTACAAGTTGTTGTCAAGGGTTAGGAAAAGGGCTAAGAAAAGGAGATTAGATTTAAGGTTCTTGTTTAAAAAAAAAAGAAAGAAAAGAAAAGAAAAATGTAAATACTTTATTGTATACAAATTATATATATTGAAATTGATATTGTTAGAAAATACTATATGTATATTTCTAATTGTACTTATACCGTTGATTTAACAATGTAATGTAATTTTCTGATCCTTGTATGTTGTTATTACCAACTATTAGGATATAAAGAAATGGAAGTTAGTAGTTAGACATTATAATAGAACTTGTAGTCATATTAGGTATGTTTTCAAGATTGAGTAGATATATTTTAGATAGACAGGTTATCTTCAAACTCTTCAGAGATCTACAGAATATGGCATTTAAAATGTTTTAATAACTTAGAAAATTTTTCTTTTTTGTCATGACTATGAGACATGTTGGCTCCTGGAAGTACCAATCTACTTCAGAGAAAATATGGGCATTGAAGAAACTGCATATGGAGTTAACTTTCATTATGGCAAAAGTTAGCCACTGGAAAACAAAGTATCCTCGAATCAACTGCTGACAAACAGAACAGACAGAACATGAAACAAAGGACTACCGATTCTTGCCAAGACAAGTGTGGTTGTGGTTTTAAGAACAGGCATCCTCTGAGGCCAGGACAATATGGCACCATCCCCGAAGTGGCCTTTGCAATCCAGAAAAGGTACAGTGTCCTTTTCTTCTAAGTCCTCTGAACAGGCAGTGGGCCGATGGCTTCTGATGTGCAGTAGAACAGCAGCTGAAACAGTTATTCTTGAAGAGTAACTAAGCTCACACCTCTCAATAGTAGACTGGCATTTAATAGAGGGATGTGGAGAAGAATGGGATGCCAAGACGAAGCCACACACACAGCCAAGAAGAATGGACAATTGAATTCAAAAAACATCAACAATTTCCAGGATTTAAGATCCTGAATCATGATACTAGTGGAATTCAGGTGTTTCTGGTAAATAGACTGCTCTCACCCAATGTGAGGTTGAACTGTTGTTCTTGTTTACATCCTACTTCACAAATGAGTCTGTCAGATATGCTAAGCCTATAGGCTGAAGATGATTCCCCAACACTGAGGAGAAACCTCAGATGACTGTCCAAGCAACTGGCTGTTTCTGTCAACTCACAATTTTTTGGAAGTTGCTTGCATGTACTTCCTGTTTTTATTTTTGTTAGCTATTATTATTTCCTTCTTGGGTCTCTGAGGGAGTTGAAGATTAGTTAGTTATATTTGAAGATTAATTAGGATAGAAAGTGAATTAGATTGGATAGATAATGGAATTATTTTCTCTGAATTTGTCAAATACAAATGAACTATACATTGTTTATGTATTTATTACTTGTATATATTTATTGTACTTTTGTATATAGTTTTTCTTATGTTAGTTATAAGCTTTTTCCTTTTTTCTTTTTATAAAATACTAAAGGGGAAATATGGTGATATTATATTTGTATTAAAATGTTATTTGTATGTTAATAAATAAAGTTGCCCGGGGGGGGGGGGAGTCAGAGCTATTAGCAAGCCATAGGAAAGCAGGGCAGTGGTGGCGTATGCTTGTAATCCCAGCACTTGATAGGCAGAGCTAGGTAAGTCTCTGTGTGTTCAGGAACACAGCCAGTATTGGATACACATGCCTTTAATCTCAATACCAACCATAGAAAACCTGGAGGTCTATACAGACAGGCCGTGACGAGGCAGTCATGTGGTTAGGTTTACAACCAATGAGAAGGCAGAACAGAAACTCTACATAAAGACTTTAACACAGGAAGTAGCTCTGGTTCGGAGAATTAGGACCACCACAGGAGGAAGGGTGAGGTTTTAGCTCTTAGCTCTGACCTCTTGGCTTTCTTTTTTGCATTGGTTCTGTGTTTCTTATTTAATAAGACGGTGGGTTACATCTACATATGTGGACTGCTGGGGCCATGCCAGAGGAGCAGCAGGTGGCAAATGAAGTTCAGGAGGAGGGCCCACCAGGAAGCAAAGCTCTGATGGGTGAATTTTGGATAAGCAAGGCCCCTCTGAGGGCTTTTGCTCCAGAATGTCTCTTGCTGCTGCTGTGTCTTTACATCTTTGCCACTGCCATTTTTCTCTGTTATCTGGCATGGTGTGAATGGGTGTGGGGGGAACCCCACTGCCTTTAATGTGATTATCTCATGGAAATATCCCATTCTACTGGGCATTTTTACCTGTGGATTATTATGGTGATGATTGCCTCTTAAGTTGTACTGTTTAATTGAAGGAATGATTTTATACAATAATAGTAATAGTTTAAATAAAAAAAGAAATTTGATGATTAAGGGTTTCTAACAAACATAGTAAGAGATTACTGATAGAAGTTAGTTTAGTGATAAAATTAGTACAGGGAAACGTAGGCTATAGTGTTGCTCCCACCTCAGGTAAAGCAGGGGCTGCAGAGGATAGAAAATAAGAACAAGGAAGTGTCACACAGCTAGTTCCTCTTGAGTAGCCCTATAGACTGTGGCTTAGGTTAATGATTAAGAAAAACAATTGAGTCCCAGATGCCCAGTTAGCTCATTATTTTAATCTTAATGTTGGGAGGTATGTTCACAGGTTTCAGTGTGCATTATAGCTAAAACAAAGCTTTAAACAATGACCTAAGGTTAGGTTAAGATGTTTTTGTTAATGGCTTTGAGGTAGAAAATTTTGAAAAACAATTTAAAGTTTAGGACACACTTTTTTTTCCTTTTATTTTATTTTACAATTCCATTCAGTTCTACATATCAGCCACGGATTCCCTTGTTCTCCCCCCTCCTGCTCCCCTCCTCTTCCCCCCCCCCAATTCCCACCTCCTCCAGGGCAAAGCCTCCCCCAAGGACTGAGATCAACCTGGTAGACTCAGTCCAGGCACGTCCATTCCCCTCTTCCCAGACTGAGCCAAGCGTCCCTGCATAAGCCCCAGGCTTCAAACAGCCAACTCATGCAATGAGCCCAGGACCTGGTACCACTGCCTAGATGCCTCCCAAACAGATCAAGCCAATCAACTGTCTCACCCATTCAGAGGGCCTGATCCAGTTGGGGGCCCCTCAGCCTTTGGTTTATAGTTCATGTGTTTCCATTTGTTTGGCTATTTGTCCCTGTGCTTTATCCAACCTTGGTTTCAACAATTCTCGCTCATATAAACCTCCTCTTTCTTGCTAATTAGACTCCCGGGGCTCCACTCGGGGCCTAGCCATGGATCTCTGCATCCAGATTCCTCAGTCATTGGATGGGGTTTCTGGCATGACTATTAGGGTGTTTGGCCATCCCATCACCAGAGTAGGTCAGTTCAGGCTGTCTCTCGGCCATTGCCAGCAGTCTATTGTGGGGGTATCTTTGTGGATTTCTGTGGGCCTCTTTAGCACTTTGTTTCTTCCTTTTCTCACGTGGTCTTCATTTACCATGGTCTCCTATTTCTTGTTCTCCCTCTCTGTTCTTGATCCAGCTGGGATCTCCTGCTCCCACAGGCTCTCTTTCCCTCAACCCTCGCCCTTCATTACTCCCACTCATGTTCAGGTTGTTCATGTAAATCTCAGCCATTTCTCCATCATTGGGCGATCCTCGTGTCTTTCCTGGGGTCCTGTTTTACAGGTAGCCTCCCTAGTGATGTGAGTAGCAGTCCAGTCATCCTTGTTCCACCTCTAGTATCCTCCTATGAGTGAGTACATGCCATATTTGCCTTTCTGAGTCTGGGTTACCTCACTCAGTATGATTTTTTTCTAGATCCAGAAGGACACACTTTAAATAGCTGAGTGAGGGACTCATTAAGGTCAGGGAGCAGGAACAATGACAGTCTAGCTATTGCTGGCTGATGTACCTTTCTTTCTAGGATGGGCTGGTGACCAAGGGTGATGATTAATTCCTTGTACCCATTTCTGACCTCAGATTCCTGATATAAAAACTGTTGAGTGGGTATGCACCCTGAAGATTTAAAGTAGAGGTGACTGACTGTTTTTCATACATACAAGTTCAGATTTGTAATTCCTTTAAGATTTTTTATAAGATTATCTTTTGAGACAAATAATAAACTAATTGGTCCTTTCTTTGTAACTGCAACATGCAGCCTGCCAGCAAAAGAACTGACTGAGAAAAATGCCTTGCTTGCTTACACTCTGTTAATCTATAACAAGTTGCTTAGAGATGAATGTATGTGGGTTCTTGTGACAACTTGTTTTTTACCTGTAATATGTAAAATGTTTATTCATGTAAAGAATATGGAAAACATATTGCTTTTTACTTGTATTCATTGAAATCATTCACTTAAAATAGAATGTCATTACATTATAATTTTTATATTGCTTGAAAGATTTTTCCAGGGTATGTCATCTGTAAGGGAAAAAATAAAGTTAGTTAGAAGGAAAAAAAATTAACAATAGACAGAAGGGAGGCATCGGGGTAGGAGAACAGGACAGAAAAATAGAGTAGAATAAGCAGCAGAAAGAATAATAAAATAAAGAACTAAGTGTTGGCCCTCAGAAAAGTCCTCATGTGTCTGTTTGCCTGTCCAGTAGTTTGCCTATTCTGCATCTCCTCTTCAGTTTCTCTGACCTGCAGAAGGCTTGCCATTCATCAGCACCCTTGGTGAGGTCCTAACATGGTGGAGGTGTGTGTGTGTGTGTGTGTGTGTCTTTTTCAAAACTGGCCCCAGAGAGTTTTGTTTCCCTCTCTGGCCTCAGAGAATTAAGTTTTACTCTCTCAGATATTAAAATCAAGTTGAGTGTTTAGTTTGCTGACTCCGTGGATTCTTGCCAATCCCTGAGCTGCTGAAGGCTGGTCCTCACAGCAGCAGTGGTTGGTCCTGGATGTTATAAGAAAGCATGCTGAGCCAGGCATGGTAGCACATACCTCAGGTGGATCTCTGTGAGTTCAAGGTCAGCCTGGTCTATGTAGTGAGTTTCAAGACAGTCAGCAGTACACAGATAGATCCTGTCTCAAAAACAAAACAAAACAAACAAACAAACAAAAGACAAAACAACAACAACAAAAACAAAAAAACAGGATGAGCAAGAGATGAAAAGCAAGCCAGTAGTAAGCACTACTCCTCCATGGCCTTTACATTAGTTCCTAGCTTGAGTTTTTGCCCTGACTTCCCTGGATAATGGACTAGAAGCTGTAAGATGATATAAACCTTTTTGTCTCTAAGTTGCTTTTGGTCATGATATTTTATTAGAGCAATAGAAACTCAAACTAAGAGAAGTTGTCAAGATTTTTTTAAACTGTAGAGATTAAATGATATGATTTGGTGTGTATTCATTATATTTTAATAACTCTAAAAAATAACATAGTTAGCTCCATGTTTTAGCTAGGATCCCAATAATCCAGAGACCAAGCCATCCAGAAATGAACAGAAGGACTAGAGAATGCAGCAGAGAATTGCCAATGTGCACACTCTCTCCTCTGGAAAGAGGACTCATTCTTTGTTATAATGAAGTCACCACACGCAAATTTTAATCATTTTTTAAAAATATAAGTGTAGAATTAAAACAAAAATGTTCCGACTTGAAAATAATTGTCTGGTACTTGGTCTTGGGACATTGGAGGTCTGGGAGCCCATAGAACACTCTGTCATACACAGCCTCATGCCACTTACACATTCATCCTTTCACCTGGTACATGCTCAGAGCTGCACTGAGGGAGCACATGTGGCAGTTTGAGGCTGAGGACTGGAACCTGACAGACTGAACTGTTCCAAGTTGAACCCCAGTCCTATCTTGGTGTGTAATTGTTGGCTTGTTACTTAACAGTTTGCCTCATTTCCTCTTCTGATAAGTTGTAAAAAACAAATGCACTTACCTCACAGGCTTACTGGGCAGCATCTCTGGTAGGATGGATAGTCCCTAAACTTCCTTCTTCAGGCCCTCATCTATTCTGGTCATTGTGTAGTTCCTTAGCTTGACTGCATTCACACCCCTGGAATTCAAGACTGATACCCTTTTCCATCACTTTCACATTGGCTCTTTTATTTTGTCTTTCAGAGCAGCCACCTTAGTACATTTTAAAATTCATTCACTATTTGCTCAGAGCAGAAGCTTCGATGCATTTCTGAAGCTCCTAGTCTAGTTTTGGGAGTGGGTGAGAAACATCATTCCAAATGAAATGAACTCTCTGAACTCCCTACCCTATGTGGTCCTTCTATTGTAAATCTATTAATAAATTTATGATTTTGTCATAAATTACTGATTATGTCAGTGCCCTCATGATCTAATCACTTCTCCACCTCCTTATAAAGCCCTGCCTCTAAATATTGTATTGTAGATCCAGCATTGAATATGTAACTTATTTGGTGAACACTTTCTGCTCAAACAATACTACTGAGTAGCCCCTCCATGCTTAGTTACTGGTAGGCACAGGCATGGGGATATCATCAAATCATAAGTTCATACAAAATTCACAGCTTCTCTAAATAATAGCATAACTTCCACATTCTTAGTCTTTCTTGCAGAGTGGCCTACTGTGGGAAAGTGGTTTTTTTTTTTTAAATTTTTTTGTAAGACTTGCTGCAGCTCTTTTGGTTTCATAGAGGCTAGAGTGCTTTGCACAGGGGGAACACAGAAATATATTCAATCACTATTGGGGAAGCATAATAGTATCTGCATAAAATTTTCACTGCTTTTCTTGGGAAAAATTATAGTAAGCACAAATCTTGACTGGATCCTAACATTTCTGCCTCAAGTAGACATAAAATTCTTCCCTGTAGGGCTGTATGACAGAAAATGGATGTAATCAAAGGAAGCACTGTACTTCTCCCTGATCTGTTTCTCTCCCTGCTGCTTTAGCAATTACTTCCTTTCACATGCTCAAGGTTACAGCTTGAACTGGGTTCTCCTGCAAGAAAGTTCTGGCTTTTTCGTAGTTCTGAGGGGTGTTTAGAGACAGAGCCTCAATATAGTCTAGGTTAGCCTTAAACTCATCTTGAATGCTGGGATTACATATATACACCATCAGATCCACAGTGAAGGTTAGCCTTCTCTTTACATTCACCTATAAACCTAATCTGTCTTTTATGATATTGTGATTTGGGATTTTTTTCTCCAGAGATGTTTCTGCTTTAGTGTAAAAGTGGCACAGATAATTGAAAGGTTGGAGAGTATAAAGATCTTGTCCAGGATTTCCCATTTGCCTTAGTTTTCCCTGTGAGCTAAGAGTCCTAAGCATGCAACTCCAAAATAAGTGCTCCAAATACTTTAGAAAGTATTAGAAAGTTTAGAAAGAGCCTCTAGAGTACAAACCACTCTCAGTTTCAGAAAGGAATGTTGGGTTCTGTTTCCCTTTGGGTTTGATGCCATCTTTAGCTAAAGGATGGCAGACACCACCTGCCCATAATAAAACAGTGGAGGAAAGAGAGCCAGCCTTTCTCTCGTCGTAGCAGTTACTAAGTCTCTGAATCACTTTTTTCTTATCCTTATAGAGTCAGCAGGATCACTTCTACTAACCCAGGATTTCTAACAAAGTGAGGTTATTGGACCAAAGCACTTTGTATGGACTATATGAACCAGGTTCAGCTATTTATAAAACCAGTACCTCTCAGAGGTTCCTAGGGAGCCTTGTCTTGAGGGTGTTGGAAGTTGTTTGAGATGTTCATATTTTCCCTCCAAGTCTTAAACAGGTTTATTACTACAAGACTTCTTAGGGATTTTAATGCATCATGTATCTCCACAAAGTTAATTCCCCTCAACAGTATATAAGAGAATCTCCTCTAAATTTCATGAGTCCATGACATATACTTTTAAAAAGACTATCTTAGACAATATCATGGTTCTTGGATAGAGGACTCTCTGAGTTGGTGCCAGCTATGAAGGTAATGTTTGTATCTTAAAAGAGTATTCATGGTGTCTCTTCACAGTAATAGAGCAGTAACTAAGACATATGTATTAGTTGTACAAAATGAGTCTTATTTAGACATTTTCATACATTTATGTAATGTATTTTTATTGTTTCCACCCATATTATGTTTATTAATTTTTACAGTATGTATGTACATGCATGTGGAGGCTAGAGAACAACCTTGGGTGTCATCATCAGTAACACTGTACACTTTTTTTGAAACAAGATTTCTTATTGGCCTGAAGCTTACCAATTAGGCTAGGCTGGCTGACTCACTAAGCCCCAGAGATCCTTCTTTCTATATATATATATAAAACACTTGGATTATAAGTGTATGCTACTGTGTAGCATTTTTATGTGGGTTCAGAGAGTTAAATGTAGGGCCTTGTGTTTGTGAGGCAAGCACTTTACTTACTGAACTATTTTCTCAGTTCAAGACTTGTTATACCAGTGCAATGGTGGCACAGACATTGTGTGAGTAACCAACTACTCTCTGATTGGATTTGAGGACAAGGTGGCCATGAACCTTAGGCTGGATAGGCCATAGGCCTAGGGGAAAAAACAAATATTGTTGTTCTGCTTCAGGAATATAGCAAAAATGACTCTTGTTGACATTCTGCTGTACCCATAAATCAGTGCCTCACTCAGCCATCATCAGAGACTCAACTTCTTACAGTAGATGAGAACGAAGGAAAAGACCCACAACAGACAATGTACAGAGAAATCTTAAAATATTCAGTCCTAAATGAAACTTCTTCATCAAACCCCTCTCCTCGGGGCTCAGGGAGCTATCTGGAAGATAGAGGGAAAGATTTTAAGAGCTAGAGGGGATAGATGACTCCAAGGAAACAGTGTCTTTCATAAACAACAGGACTGATGCAGATAAGAACTTACAGAGTCTGTGGTAGTATCCACAGGGTCTGCACAGGTTCAAGCCAGATGGTGTTCTACCACTGAGAAGGGAAAGTGGGCACAGGCTTCCACCCCTAACCAAAATGTTATCTGCAATTGACACCTGCTTGCAAAGGAAAAACTAGTCTACAAAGGAGTTTCACTGGGTATATTAACCACACTTCAGGGTAGACCCAGAGCTCAACAGTAGATGGCCAGCACAAAATGAATTCAATGTTATTTTTGTAGAATTTAAATTTCATATTGATTTGTTTGGACATTTTTTGTTTTACTGGTCTTTTGTATATGCATTATGGTTTCCAATCTTGTGTTTCTATGGGTTTTGTTATGTATGTGTGTTTCTTGTATTTTTAATCAAAAAATATGTTTTGTTTGCCTGCTTGTTTGCTTTCTAAAGAAAGGGGAAGGTGACAAAAGTCTGGGAGGAGTGGAGAAGAAGAAACCATGATCAGAATCAATTAAAAAACAAGCAAACAAAAACCAAGGACCATTTGAAGCTTAAAAAAAAGTGTTTAAGGGTTGAGAAGGCAAGGAACTACCTTATTTTTAAAGCAGTTCTACCATTTTGCATTCCTGCTAGCTTAGCATGAGAGTTCCAGTGAAGATGCACAAAAGGGCTGGGGGTGCTCTGTATTTAATTATGGTAGTATTGCAAGGATGTATGTAGCTGTTCCATTTATTTTATTGTACACCAAAATAAGTACAAATAAAAAATAAAAACATTGAAACATGGCTAATTGAAGAACTGTTGGGAACTAGGGATATTAAAAAACAAACAACTTTGTTTTCAAGGGCCAGAAAATGCTTCCTCTTTCTCCCTTTTTTTCCTACATAGTCTAGAAATCTAAGTGAAGACACTTTAAAAACATTTTTTAATTACCTTTCAAAAATCTTGTGCAGTAGCGTCTTTACAGAAATCTCCCAATGTTTCTAAAATCTCTACAACTTTCAAGGAGATGCTACAGTTTGGTAATTTCAGTTTCTTAGTTTCTTCTCTGCAGAGGGATCATTTGACAGTGGGAGTTTCTTATCAAGTCTCTGCCCTGTGCTCCATTTTAGCTACAATTTCCACTGTACTGAGTATCTCATGCTGGTGACATGTCTACTTTGACTAGTCCCGAGTCTGTAGCATCTTGTCACACCAATGGTGAGAAAGCAGTCTGAATTTTGGCCTCACTATTTAGTTATGTGTGATTGTGGTTCCTTTACTTGCAGTTAGACGGTTACCAGATCTTGCTTCTCCTTTCGGTGTTTTGCACAGTTCCAGGAAGAAATGTTTGTGTACACTGTAGAGTGATCTATGGAGGCACTCATGAGAAGATGATAACCCCAGTATGACAAAAGTTGGTATGGTTTTGTTGTCATAAAATGTTTGTAGAAATGCTTTGAAAATTCTCAACACAGATCTAGATGAGATGCCAGCTGAACCATCTCCCCAACCTCTCATTTCTCATCTTTACCACTCAATAATGGCATGAGCTTAGAACTATGAAACTCTGTGTGCCTCAGCTCTCTTTGTTAGAATGACACATATGTGCTTTGGAGCCATGATTCATATTTCTCATTATTCATGAGAAATAAATGAGTTGGGACTATATGCCAACCTGTGTGTATTAAGTGACTAAAGTAAGCTGTCAAACATTTTGTTACCTAAAACCTTTAGCAGTTTCTCAATTTTTATAAAATTTGTTCCACCTTATTTAGTTATTTATAATCTAGTTAAGGTCAATATTCAATTTTATCTCTTTGTACTCCATTTCAAGCCCTTCTGTCTCTGCCACATCCATCTTGAGATATCATCAGCCACTTGTTGATGTCTCACTGAATCTAGAGATAAAAACTCCCTGTAAGTGTGGGATGTGAAATAGCAACAGTGGTACCACTTAATTCCATCTGCCATGGAACAGACCTTCTGGTGGTTCTGAATTTGCTGGATAGTAGAGCTTCTGAATATGCATCTTCCTAATGGATGGATGGGTTAATGGATGTATAGACATAGACATATGGATACATTTATATATTTCACTGACATTTGAGTCCCTGTATCAGGACCCATGTATATTTGCTCCCTAATGTCATTTGCATGCCTACTTTTTACAAGGATAAGCTCTGCTAGCTCCTGGCTCTGGAAAGTCTATTTACCCTTTCCTGGAAACTTTCTCTCCTTCTACCACATGAAGTTCTATGTGTGTTAGAGACCCTAGCTTTGTTGTGAAAAAAAAAAAACAAAAACTTTCCAGTTCTATTGACTCACATGGACATGTTTTCTGAACTCCTGAGAACTTGCATGTGGTGTTCCATACATTCATTTAGAACACAGTACGTTATACTAGAATTTAAACCTATGGCATGAATCAATGGATACACACAGGTTAGCATGTAGTCCCAACTCATTTATTTCTCATGAATAATGAAAAATATGAATCATGGCTGCAAAGCACACATGTGTCATTCTAACAAAGAGCTGCAGCACACAGAGGTTTCATAGTTCTAAGCTCATGTCATTATTGAGTGGTAAAGATGAGACTGAGAGGCTGGGGAGATGGCTCAGCTGGTAAAGTGCTTGTCATGTAAATGTGAGGACCTGAGTTTGGATCTTCAGCACCAATATAAAAAGCCAAGCATGGTGGCATATACCTGTAATCCCAGCATTAGGGAGGCAGAGGCAGGCAGATCCCTAGAGCTCACTAGACAGTCAGTCTAGCTAAACATGTGAACTCCAGGTCCAGAAAAAAAATCCCTGTCAGAAAAAGTAAGGTGGAGAGCAATTGAAGAAGACACAGGACATCAATCTCTAGCCTTCATGCATAAACATAAACGTGTGCATAAGCACCCTCACATGTGTACACACACACACACACACACACACACACACACACACACACACACACAAATGATGAGTTCTGAGTCTAGTCATTCAGTAATAAAGTATAAGCTCTTACTGCTATAAACTGAAGTTCCCAGAAAAAAAGCCTCTATCTACAAGACTGACTGGTTAGAACTTCATAATTGTGGAGAGTTAGAATGTTCCAGATCTAGAGCCACGTCACTTTGGCCTATCTTAGTGCCTTTAATAATTAATTGCAAATCTCTGTGTCTGACTTAGCATTCTTGTGACTATCAGGTGAGAAACATTTTGGATTTCATTAACAGATCCTAACTTTCATCAATCTGTAAGCTAAGTTTGTCTTAATTGACTTCCTGGCAGTTCTAGGACATAAATATCTATTGCAGTTATAGAGGAGAAAACTAGGGTACAGCAAGGCTGGCTCAGTGATTACCCTGAGGTCATGCAACTATAGAACGACAGCTGAAATGTATATTCATGTCTTCATGAATTGCCAAAACCTTTACTGATGTGCTTGCCCTCATCATCTTCAGTTGCTCCCAGCAAATTTGCTGTTCTCATCTTTCCCTGATGGGGAAATCCCCATGTTGTTCTTCTGCCAGCCTGCTCATGGGTCAAAGCAATTTTTATTGGGAAGTTGTCACCCTCATTTCATATCAAAAATGAGCAGTGCCAAATGGGTAAAGAGCCTGCAATATAGCTGCTGAATGTTAGCAGTGTCCAAACCAGATAACTCTACTGAGAACTGAGTATGCACAGTAAATAACAAAAAGGAAGAACTGTAACAAGTTGATATCTTTCTGAAATTTTGCAAAGCCTGAGAAGCTAGCCTGTTTAAAACAGGAAGCTGTGTTTGTTTACTACCTGACTGGTGTATGTGATCGAACGTTATCTTCCTTTATCGTCAGTGAGACCTAAGCTACTACTGGACTCATAAAGAGCTTAGCAAAAATCACCAGGTATTGTTTCTGCTTTTTGTTCTCTTTTAGACAAGAAATACTAAAATTCAACAGATGTTCCATTAGAATATATGTCCGTGTAGACTGTCAGAGCTCTAGGAAAGGAAAAATGGATATATTATTCCAGGTAGGTGGAAGAAATAGCTTCCAGAAGCCCTCTTGCTTCCAAGAGAGTGGTGGTGTATAGTGATTTAAAGATAATATTAGGTAGAGTGAGAAAATATTTTGCAATATATTTCCATTTTCTTCTTGCTTTCCCCTTTCCTATCCTTCCATGGAGAATGGCATTATTCCCAAAGCATTATACCAGATAGTTAGTGTTTATTAATACTGACTTATAAGATCATCATAAAAATGTAATCTATTGTGTGTATGCATGTATATTATTAGCATATAAATATATTCATGTATATACTAAGTAATTATGTGTTTAAATGCATAAAAATTTCATTGGAAATTCATTCTGAGTCAGGCTACTAGATGGATTGGTTGATGATTGCCTCAATGTCTTCTTGTCTGTGTGGATTAGGTTGGCTGGCTGTTTTGGTAGATCCTTTTAAAATTACTTTTTGTGCCAGGTAGCAGTGGCTCATGCCCTTAATCCCAGTACTTGGGAGGCAGAGGCTGGTGGATTTCTATGAGTTAGAGGCCAGCCTGGTCTTCAGAGAGAGTTCCAGGACAGCCAGAGCTGTTACCCAGAAAAACCCTGTCTTGAAAAACAACAACCAAAAAGAAATGTTATATTTTGAGAACAGACTAATAATCATATATAGGTGGATAGATATAGACAATAGTTTTGAAGGACAGAAGGGAAGAAAAAAGACCAAAATCTAGTTTTGCATTTGTATGAATTTGATACAAAGGCATAAAGTTTCCTAAAATCAATCCAATTTTGGGCAATTTAGCCATGAGTCTCTGTCTCTGTTCCCTCTTGTCTCTATCTCACTTTCTCTTCCCCTCCCCACCCCAGTTTATGTCCATATAGTTTTTATCCTCTTTACTTCTCATTTTGAAATAATTTTCAAAATAACCTTCAAGACAGAACAAGATGGTTTATTTTCTCCACAAAAGCACATCCTCAAACTGCACCATTTACCTTACCCATAATGTACCTTATCTTTCTGACATATGAACAAACCTGTTTCCATTTTAGTTAAAAGTATGAATTAGAATTATTCATCTTGAATAAAGATGTAGCTCAGTGGTAGAGTACTTATCATGCTCTATGACCTGAATTCTGAATGATCACAGAACTCAATAATTTGTGTCGAGCTCCTTAATTTCCCATTCTTGAGTATAAAAATATTAAAATCTTTAGGTACATAATGTTCTCTTCTCATGGTAGACTTACATCTTGTCTTTAAGAAATAAGAGGAAAAGCAGAGTTACTCCTTTCTTGGAGGAAGACCATTCTGTTTGGATTGAATTCTAACTCTAATTCATACTTTTAACTAAAATGGAAACAGGTTTGTTCATGTGTCAGAAAGATAAGGTACATTGTGGGTAAGGTAAATGGTATAGTTTGAGGATGTGCTTTTGTGGAGAAAATGAACCATCTTGTTCTGTCTTGGAGGTTATTTTGAAAATTATTTCAAAAGGGTCTTTAACAAACTTTGTAGTTGGGCCTGGAGAGATGGTTCAGCAGTTAAGAGCACTGGCTACTCTTCCAGAAGACCCAGGTTCAAATCCTAGCACCCATTTAGCAGTTCACAACTGTCTGTAACTCCAGTTCCAGGAGATCTGACAATCTTACACAGACATACATGCAAGCAAAATATCAATAAAATAAAATAAATAAATAAAATAGTTAAAAATTAACCAAACTATGTAGTCATGCCTGGCACATTGATGTTTCAGTCAGTGATGACATAATGTTCAACTGTGGTCCCAAAGGATGATGAGGGGTCTGAAAATTCCTATCATTTAGTGATGCCACCGCTTTTATAACACCATAGCACAGTGTACTGCTGGTCTGAACAGAGATGCTGTGCAAAAAAATCTATTGTGTTACCAGTCCTGCAGAGGCCTATTACAGAGTTGAGGATGTAGCTCTGTGTCGCGGTATTTGCCTAACACTGAATGTATTAGATTCAGTCTCCAGAACTTTATAAACAAACAAACAAACGAATTACAAATTTACTTTAAAAACATAGCACATACAATCATGTACTAAATACACAGTGTTTGATAATGATGTAGATGACTAGGTGAGTGGTTTGTATAGTTTCTGTACTTTGTTTCAATTGTTATTTTAGAGTAGGCATTTAAAATTTATGCTCAGGTTGTGAACTGCAATACATTTTATACTTTGTTTCAGCTGAAAAAAAATCAGACCTTTAAAAGAACACAGTTAAAATTAAAGATTGCTTAGAGCTATGGGGAAAATAATCAGATTAACAGTCAAAAGAACTGACATGATAAATCCATTGAAAACCTTAAAATCTTTGAGGTTCTTAAAAACATATTTTATGGGACTGGAGATATGGCTCAGCATTTAATAGTGCCTATTGCTCTTGCAGAAGGCCTGGGTTTGGTTTCCAGCACCCATGTGGCAGGTAACAACTACCTATAACTGTAGTTCCAGGGGACCTGATGTTCTTTTCTGGCCTCCTCAGGTTCCTGAACATATGTGGTACACATAAACTCATGAAGGTGTACACACATATAAAATAATAGCACATAAGTATGTATGAAAAAGAAAAATGTATCTTGTGTATTTTCATATGTATGTGTACATGTTTGTTACATCTATATCATGCTTATGCTTTGTGTTGTTTGCACCGCAGATGTAGGTGAGTGCCATGCACATAAACTAAAACTGGCAGATGAGCTCAAATACTTTTTAATTCACATGACTTAAATACATTTGACAAATAAATTTGCATGTAAGATAAAAGTAAAAATATCCTTAAATTATTAACATATATTTTACCTAGGCTCTAGGCCATTCTGGATTGAATGAACTTACCTATTAGATATTTAACTTACAATGTGTATTATTTTTCCACATATCGAGTATATCAACTTTTGGAGTTCTCCTTTGGTGAGGAGATATGTTAAAGTACTGACTATGTTTGTATACTCTGCTTACATACAAAATCTAACATAGTTGTTAAAAGTAAACAAACTAGGTAAATTTAAATTGAAAAGTTTGTAAATGTACTTTTTATGTAATTTAAAATAAAAAGTTATAAAAACCCAAGTACAAAGTCATCATTCCTAAATATAAATTATAAATTCTACCAAAAGAACATGTATTTGGATCTATTAATAAATATGACTGATTGTCATGATAAATTGTTGATATATAGCACACAATTTAAAATTACTTTCTTCCTGCATCTTTATTAGAAATTGGGATTGCTAAAAGTTTAAAATTCATCTTAATATAAGCACTTACACATGCAAAAATAAAAAGCATGTGATTTTAATGGAAAAGCAGTTTTTAAAGGTTATGATATATGCATGTTCTTTTGTTGAAAAATGATTTTGTCTACTTTGGAGATTTCTTAAATCATTATTTCAAAGCTTAAATTTAGGGAAAGAAAATAATTCAGAGAGTAATCAATAAATAGTTAAGAAAATACAAAAATTAATGCACATAAGACTGTATTTTAGATGAAAACTATTTGCCAAGTAAAAAATTACCTAAATTAATTTTATATTATATATAAATTATATAATTATAAAAATTATAAATTAATTTTATAAGATAATAGTTTGCCCTAAAACAAAATAATCAAAAAGAATATGACAAAACTATGGGTTTAAACAACTAAGCAGCATCTTCAAAAGGTTGTAAATTGTTGGCCCTGGAATTTCTCAGTGTGTCTCTGATGTCTGGAGACACTCCAAAACTTGTCTAGTTCAGATACTGTCCCTTCTCAACTGATAGAACCTATCTTGAGGCTTCAAACACAGATATAACTGAACAGGGAAAAATGAAAAAGCAAGTTGCTTTCGTGGCAGTTTCCTTTTGAGTCTTCCAGGTACCACCCAAATAAGGAAGAGGCCTTTGCTAGTGAGTGTTCTTGTCTTCCAGTGTGAGACCCATCAGCTCTTAGTAAATCTGGGGCCAAATCACTGCACCTAGCAAGTAGGAGTGATATTGGAAGACAGCCTGTCCAAACAATCCTCAGAGAAGTAAGTTAGGTAACCAACTCACCTTATTCATGTCTTCACACTTGTTCCTACTTCTTAGCCAGGGGAAGGTTTGTGGACCTCCTTTTGAGTAAGCAGAGTATGGATTTGCTGTCCTTCATGGTATTTCTGCCTTGTCTGCTTTTCTTTCTTTTCTGCTGGAGTCAATAGTCTGTAGGACTAAAGCAGGCACTGGTCCTTCATCTCCTGGTCTAAAAAATAAGTTGTTTTAGAAAATCCCCTTCTCATACCCCCGCCCCCATCTCATCAGCTCTTTAGTGAAAGAAAAGCTCTTGGAATATCATTGCTTATCTTAGCACTACCAAGAGGCAGAGAAAAGGAGAGAGACCAAGGAAAATGCCACTTAAACTGGTACCAAATTCAATGCTCAATATTCATAATAATAATAATAATAATAATAATAGCTAAATCATTATAGCTAAATTTAAAATGACTATATTTAAATTACTGACAGGAGGACTGTATATATAAAGTCTATCAAACATTTATATTTATTTTACTTATTAGAGAATTTTAGATAATTTACTGTTTCAGTAAGCATCAGTTTCCCCATTAAATATTTTAGACATGTTCATCAAAGGGCCTAAGAGGAGTGGTTATCATTACTAGTACCATAAACATTTTTCAATTTATATGAAGATAATGATTTTGAATGTCATAATACATAAAATAGAAATTTTAAAATGCATTAAGACATGCAGTGTGCATATTTTATGCATTTATATAATAATTACAATTATGAAAGGTTCATATCATCATCATTATTATTTTCATTCCTCAGTTCAAACCTTTGAATTTCCTCCTCGAATACTTTTATAAATTAATATTCCATTCTTTACCACAAGCCAAAGCATTTCTGTTTCTTTTTCTATCATGAATCATGGTGACTTTGAGAAATGCAGAGTTTTGCTTCCTGATCCCTACTCAGAGCATTTCAGATATATCTTTTGAAATATTTACTAAACAAATTCTGACTTGAGTTTCTTTAATGAATAATCAACTGGTATGTTTCACACAGTTAATTGTTTTTTAAATTTTTTTTTATTACAGAGAATTGTGGAATGGCATTCTACATAGATGAAATCAATACTGTGGTTGAAAGCTTTGGGACCACACCCTATGAATATGAGTGGGCAACGCCCTGTGAAAAAGTCAGCATCAGACAGCTGGGGTCATGGCTCCTGCCTCCATTGTACTCCCTGGTGTTCATCATTGGCCTCCTGGGCAACATGGTGGTTGTGTTGATCCTCATAAAGTACAGGAAGCTCCAAATTATGACTAATATTTACCTGCTCAACTTGGCAATTTCTGACCTGCTCTCTCTCTTCACCATTCCATTCTGGATTCACTATGTTTTGTGGAATGAGTGGCGTTTTGGCCATCACATGTGTAAACTAATCTCTGGGTTTTATTACCTTGCCTTGTACAGCGAGATATTTTTCATCATCCTGCTGACGATTGACAGGTACCTGGCCATTGTCCATGCTGTGTTTGCCCTTAGAGCCCGGACCGTGACTTTTGCTACCATCACCAGCATCATCACCTGGGGACTGGCAGGGCTGGCAGCATTACCTGAATTTATCTTCCATGAGTCCCAAGACAGCTTTGGAGAGCCTTTCTGTGGACCTCGTTACCCAGAAGGTGAAGAAGACAGCTGGAAGCGTTTCCATGCTCTGAGAATGAATATTTTTGGTTTAGCTCTCCCTCTCCTCATTATGGTTATCTGCTATTCAGGAATCATTAAAACTCTGCTGAGATGCCCCAATAAAAAAAAGGACAAGGCCATCCGGCTTATTTTTGTTGTTATGATAGTCTTTTTTATTTTTTGGACCCCATACAACCTGGTTCTCCTTCTCTCTGCTTTTCACAGTACATTTTTGGAGAACAGCTGTCAACAGAGCAAACACCTGGACCTGGCCATGCAAGTGACTGAGGTGATCGCCTACACCCATTGCTGTATCAACCCAGTCATCTATGCCTTTGTTGGTGAGAGGTTCCGGAAACACCTTCGGCTCTTTTTTCACAGACATGTGGCAATCTACCTGGGGAAATACATTCCATTCCTTCCTGGTGAGAAAATGGAAAGAACCAGTTCTGTTTCCCCATCGACTGGGGATCAAGAAATCTCTGTGGTGTTTTAGTTGGGCAGAGAAAACTTGCCCACATTATGTGGACTGGCAGATGAAGCAAACATATGAAGTCAATCACAATGACCTCTAGGTCAGTTATTTGTACTTTTCATGCAGCCCTGATGATCTCAAAGACCTTAAAAAACACACATAATGACTTCAGTGTATCTTCATGTACCCTGTGGTCATTACTAGAGGTCATGTACTGGCCAGTTGACAATTCATCAAACCGGAAAACAATAGCTTTTCTTGAGTCTTTGAAGAGTTACATATATTCTGATTCACTTAAATGTTAAATTCAGCACAAGTAGATAGGTTTTTTTTTTTAAAAAAAAATATGTTAAACTTCTACTTCAGCGGTCTTTTGACATCAGTGAAATGTTTCACTAAATGCATTTATTTCATTTCCTAACATAAGTAGTTTCTTTTTCTCTTGATGAATGGCTATCTTTTTTCCTCTTAATTATTACTATTATTTGTATATGGACAATTACTCTTGCAGGAGACTGGATGTCATATCTTGTTTAATTATTCTTAAAAGTCAAATGAATTCCTATTCATGTCAAGTTATCACATTTTTCATTAGTGACTGAGAGCATCCTGGAAAGAACACATTGTCCTCCTAAATGTCAATTTCACATGGGAGTCATCTGTACTGAGGAGTCCAGGTGTGGTACTCTAGTTCAATTTCTCTTAAACTTGACATTAAAAGTACCTGAAGGACATATTGACCCATGGATAGATGACACCTATTGCAGAAGAAGAATAGAAATTTGGAGACAGGTATTAAGATTAACAGATAAATTAAATTGAAAGAAAAATCCTTTGCTACCTGACCAGATAAATTAAGTTGGAAAAAAATCCTTTCCCATCTGGCCTCACATATCAAAAAGAGCATGTACAAGAAAAGCCCATGATATTACACAGGAGAAAATTGGTGCTATGTAAATAACCTGTGAATGATCGGAATTTATATGGTACAGTGCTTATGAGTGCCTGTCTTTTTTTCCAGATCATTAGCCCCCTTTTATAGATCTCAGGAATATCTTTTTAACTTTCTTAATAAACTGCCTCTATTTCTATCATTATCTATACGTCCCTGGTCAGATTCATTATTCTGGCACACAAGACCCTGGAAATATCAGGAGATGCTCTCTGGATTCAGATGTGCACTTGTAACACCACCTCAGAGCTTATTATTCATGTTTGAAGTGAGACCTCAGCATTGACAACAGGTTCCCAGGTGATGGCCATGATAATTGTTCCAAGATCACACTTTTAGAATTGTTGTAACTATGATACTTTCAAAGACTTGATAGCTGAAACTAAGAATTTCACAAGTGTTGTGGGAGGGATATATGGGCCCTTTAGATGTTTATGATAATGTTTTATGCCATTATGGTCAGTCTATAAGATTTGCTAGTCCATCTAAAACCCATTAGTGTAGTAGGAACTTACAGTATATCAGTTTTATTCAGTTGAGCTTTTCTTGAGTGTCTTTATTTAGTACCCTGAACTAGAAGCAGTGAGAGACACAAAGATGAATGAGGAAGAAAAACAGAGTGTATATGACTCAGATCTCTTTCTCTCATTACTTTTCTTTTCCCTGTTTATAGTTTCTTGGAGGAGTAAGTTCTATGCTTTTTCTGAATTATATTTGTAGTATGGCACTTTTCTTCTGGGTATAACATGATCATTTCATGGTTATTTGAAAATAGGGTTTACCTTTGTCTAGTAGCCATGACAAGTATTTCAGCAGAACAATATAGAAGTAGATTGGTCAATAATGATGCTATTAGATCTACTGATACTTCATAGTAGGAAGGAATCTAGGGTCACAGGACCCTCATCTTGGATTCCAACCATTAATCTCTCCTGCCTCAACTTACACATGATCTTGGGAGATGCTAAAGATATGTATAAGAATGGAGTTTCCATGAGATCATCATCCATGATGGGATGAAATTTTGTGATAACGTAGCTGTTTGGGGTAACTCTCACTCTTTTAAGTATCCTCTCAATAATGCTCTGTAGTAGGCTCAATAAACTCATTGGTTTGCTAAGTTGAACTTTGGTAGAATAATTGCTTTGGTTTATCATTTGGTCCCTATCTGGGGTAACTACACATTTGTTCAAGAAAAGTTAGTGCAACAATTTGTCATTTTCTAATGAAGATGTAGACAATGTGACATAAACCTGTCAGCTGCTCACCTAACACCTCCATGTTAAGTTACAGGAATGAGATGTAAAAACAAACAAACAAAAAACTGCTTTGGGTTAAGTGAGGAATCCAATGTGTAAGAAAAAAACATTAAAAAAAAAAAAAGAAAAAAACATCAACCCTGACCTCAAAAGACCTCAGTCAAGTAGGATAAATAAGATAAGAACAAAGGAATCTATGTAAAGGGATAGACACTTGGTGCCATGCCTAGGTAAAAAAAGGGACAGATCATTTTTGGTTGTAACTTGAGTAAAGAATGACTTCATGGAAGAAGGGGCTTCTGAATAGGTATGTGAAGAACAGAAAGAATTTAGAACAATTTAAGCATGAGTTTGTAGAATGACCATTCAATTCAATGGGAATGTCCATCATGAGTGGACAGAAATATGGGATGAACAGATCAGGATGGGCCATGATCTCAAGCTTTGTTAAGAAAGAAAGGCTATTGAAGACCTTATTTCGTGAGGATAAAACTCAACTCTATGCATTAAGAAGATATGGCTGTGGTAGTACTGTGTTCCCCAAAATATTGTGTACCCTAATAAACTTATCTGGGGTCAGAGAACAGGACAGCCACAATATTAAACATAGAGGATAGGCAGTGGTAGCACACGCCTTTAATTCTAGCATTCCAGAGGCAGAAATCCCTCTGGATCTCTGTGAGTTCAAGATCACATTGGAAATAGCCAGGCATGGTGACACATGCCTTTAATCCCAAGAAGTGAGCCTTTAATCCCAGGGAGTGATGGCAAAACCAGGAAGATATATAAGGGTGGAGACCAAAAACTAGAAGCATTTTGGCTGATTAAGCATTCAGGCTTTGGAGCAGCAGTTCAGCTGAGATTCATTCTGGATGAGGACTCAGAGGCTTCCAGTCTGAGGAAACAGGATCAGTTGAGGAATTGGCAAGGTGAGGTAGCTGTGGCTTGTTCTGCTTCTCTGATCTTCCAGCATTCACGCCAATAACTGGCCTCAGGTTTGATTTTATTAATAAGACTCTCTAAGATTCCCAGCTACATATGGCAATAATAGAAGATGGGCCAGAAGCCCCAGGACTACCCAAGGCGATAAGTTAGGAAGTGAGTCGAATATGAGGGAAAGGTAAGAATAGTGGGTAGTAATCATTGTGAGAAACACCCTGAGGAGAATCTGACCAAGGGACAGAATGAAAAAAGAGTCAAAGTACTAGGAGAAATCTATGTTTGAAAAAAATCAGTATACTGTCATCTTTGCATTGCTATAGTGAAATATCTGCAGTAATTTATAAACAGAAGAGGTAAATTGAGTTCATGCCTGGAATCTCTAGATGCATGAGCTCTAAATTTTGGGTCTCTGGTAACAGTGTAGAGAATGTGTTGGAGAAAATCACTTGCACTGTGAACCAAGAAGATGCCTGGGTCTCACAATCCCTTTTGGTGGCACATTTTTGATGACCAAAAGATATCTTACTAGACCCAACTTCCTACAGATCTGCCTTTCAATATTGCCATTCTGGGAACCAAGCTGTCAACATATAGACTTTGGCTCTCTCTCTCTCTCTCTCTCTCTCTCTCTCTCTCTCTCTCTCTCTCTCTCTCTCTCTCTCGATTTCCTGCTATAAATTTACCCTCTGACCTGTAACAAGTTATTTCACTTATTTTAGTCTTAATGTCCTCTGTTGGATAATGTAGAAATTGGGGGATATCATCTTCAGTCCCCCCATATCCCAAGTAGATTCAGACTTTGTTAAATAATTAGAGTGAAGGAGGAACTGAAGGTTCAAGTTCTGTAAACTAGACTGCAGAAATGGAGAAGGAAATGGTAGAGTTGCATCACCTTCATCAGCACTGGGACCAGGCATACTCCCCATTGTTCAATAAAGGTGCATTGAGAATATCATTGCTCTTACATTCATTTGTTTACTTACCATCTATTCGTTCAGCACATATTTACTCAATTCTTACCATGTTCTCAGCCAAGTCCCAAGGAAACAAAATTGCACACCCTGGACCCTTTCTCAGAAGTTGAAATTCTTTTGTGACTTTAGATAATCATGGGACTTTTTGTACCTGAGTGTGATAATAAAAAGTTATAGGATTGCCTAAGTTTTCTTTTATGTCTAGAATAATGACAGCCTCTAGTTGAAGTCAAAGGAACAGTGAGACATCAATGTAAAGTTTATACTCTATGAGTTCTGTTGATTCAAATTATAGCCTTCAAACTCCAGCTCTCTGAAGTCCAGGCAGAGCAGTTTGTAGGACTTAAATAGGTAGTAGAGACCCAGGACCTGGCTGAGAAATGGGATAAAGGAAAAGAAATTCCATGATTTAAATGTGTATATATGAACACAAACATGAGTGCTATGTCTAGTACAGTTCCAGGAACCAACCTGACCAGGACAGCAAGGGAATGAATAAAGGACAGATAGACAGACATATGGGCACAGAAAAGCTGGGGTCGGGTGGACTGGGGTCTCAGATGGAGAAGCCACAGCAATTCAGAAGCTCAATTAGAGGTGCTGACAAATTGTCTTCAACCTTCCTTAGATCAAGTTCTTTCCTTGCCAGCATCTCTTTTCACTACAGTTGTAGTAGATGATAACACCAGAGAGCACCAGCCAATGACAATGCATTGACCACAGCCAGACCCAAGCAGAGAGTGTGCTCATGTGCCAGGAAAGTTGGGCTTTTGATGATATTACAAGAAACTCTAGAATACCTATATCTATCTTTTCCACCTGTGTTGAAAAACACTATGAGGTACTATTTGTATTTCCAGGAATTGTGTGATGCAGTGACAGCAGGGGAGAGTGACAGAAGATGGGAAATTCTTGTTTATTTTCTGGGCCAATTTCTACTTTCCTCTAAGGTAGGGCTTTGGTAAGGCTGGTTACAGTTCAAGACCTATGAAATTCTACTACCTTTGTTTAAACCAAAATTCATATTTTCTTCCAAGAGGTCTTATAGGAGGCCAAAATAATAAGTATGCTAAAAACATGTACAAATAGAGATTATCAAAGAAAAAGACACAGGCATCTATGGAGCCCACCCTTATTCACTTTCTGCTGTTTGAGGGTGGATTGAGCCTAGATTTGCCAGTATATGCATGGGAATTTTTAATATGCAGGGGCTGTAGCCTCTAATAAGTATAGCCCAATTTATATACTGAAATCTGACACTGTGACCAACAGCTTCTTGGACTGGAAGAACTGAAAGTGGGTAGGGAGGCAAAGAAGATTCTATTTATTAGTCAACCCTATAGGTCATACTTCCTGAGTACAGAGCTGCTTTTAACCTCCTCCTTTTGATTCACTGACACTCTCCAGTACCCCAAAGAAATATATTCTCCCATTTCCCTGCTATCTTATTGTAAACTTTCCTTAAATTGTCCAATGTGAGCATGTCAATTGGTTCCTCCTGGGAACCTGAGTGGCACAAGGAGACAACATTTAGCATAGGAAGGAAATTGGTCATAAAAGAGAAAATATGATAAATGTGAAGTGTTCAGGGAAGGCTTCGTGGAGGGCCAGTTCTTAAAGGTAGGATGCTACATCTTTGTGGAGAGCAAGGGTGTGGATTAAGCAGAGGTACAGTTAGGAGTGGATAGAGGACGTTTAGAGAGGGATGGTCAGCATAGAACAGAACAGATGAGCTAGTTGTGGGAGATGTCTAGAAGCAAGGACACTTCTGACTGTCAAAATTAAGAATCATAAATGTTAAGAGTGTAAACTTACCCTATGGCCCATGGGGTGTGGCATTGGCTCATCATGAATGCCGTGGCATTACTAGGCCTCCCAGATTTCCTGGACCTGTTTGATCCAAGGGTGGTGATCCCATTCTGTTCTAAGCTAGGCCAGTTGACATGGAAAATGAAAAGAGAGGTGGGAGGACAGACTGTGGCTTAGAGGGGAACTGCGTGAACTGCTGGAGCTAAAGACCATCTGGAGGACTGGTGCTCCTTCATTCTTCCATTCTGTAAAGACACATCTACACCTTTCCTTATAGCCATTGTTACTTAAAGTTAGGTTAAAGTTTAAAAAGAAAGAAGAGATATGTGAATGAGTTCTAGAAAGCAAATTGTTGACACTGAACTTCTAGAGAAGGGACATGTATGTGAATTAGTTGGTAAAAAGTGAGATTTTTCTTTTAATACCAGAATGGGAAAATGGCAAGACATAAAACCAAGAGATGAAACAATGTATCAGGCTGCACCTCCAACCTTGTGTAACATCCTGCCTTTAAGAGCTGGCCCTCCAGGAAGTCTTCCCTGAACACTTCACATTTAGGAATGATGATGAGTGGAGGAAGAAGTTTTGTTCTCCAATATGAGGAAGATATGGACCATCAGAACCAGAGAGCATAATGGCTTCCCTTGAAGGCATCTAGCAGCCGGAACCTTTCTGTGACCACGTGCTATAGTTTGCATGTGAAATATCTCTCACAGATTCTGTATTTAAATGCTTGGTCTCCAGCTAGTAGGACATTTTTTGGGATGCTATAGAGCAGTGATTTTCAACTTTCCTAATGCTGTGACTCTTTAATATAATTCCTTATGTTGTGGTGACCCCCAACCAAAAATTATTTTTATTGCAACTTCATAACTGTAATTTTGCTACTGTTATGAATCATAATGTAAACATCTGTGTTTTCTGATGATCTTAGGTGACCCCTGTAAAAAAGGTTGTTCCACCCCCAAAGAGGTCGTGACCCACTGCTGCTATAGAGCCTTGGGAACTTGAAGCCTACTTGGAGAACATAAGCCATAAGGTGTGGGTTGTCAAAGGTTGTACTCAGTTGTTTTGGCCTCTGAATCCTACTTGTCTGCCAAGATGTGAGGTGTATCCTCATGTTCCTGTCACCATGTCTTCCTCACTATGTTGAATAGAAACCACAAATTGAAACAAACCTTCCTTTCCTCAAGTTGCTTCTGTCAGGTATTATATTGCTGATGTGATGAGAAAAGTGACAAAAAAAGTAACTGATTCATCATATTAAATATTGTTAGAATATTCCATGTTAAGACTATTGTAAATCAGTCCAGAGTCTAGATTGGCAGGTGTATTAACTATGTATGAGCCAAATTTACAAATTTTCTAAAAACCTTGCATGAATGTTGAGGCATTGATTGAGACAAAAGAGGACCAGTGTAAAAGGGATATTTGAGAGGATGCAAAGGGCCAAGATTATTGGTGGAAGTATTAAGGCAACTGCATGTAGTTAAAAGGGAGGTTTATTTTGTGGGGTAACTTACAAGTAGAGGGATAGGCTATAGGGTTTGGGAAAGGTGTAGCACAGTCCAGTGGTGTTCTCTGGAGAACTCTGTTTGATCTACCTCCAGCATTCAAGATCCAGGAACCAAGAGCCACCACCCGGAATTTTTTTATATATATTATTTAAACTTTTTGGCCTAATGGCTCAGGCTTCTTGCTAACTAGTTCTTAGATCTTAAATTAACCCATTTCTATTAATCTATAAGTTGCCACGTGGCTCATGGCTTACCGTTATCTTAACATCTCATGGCAGTGGCTGGCAGCATCTCCTGAATCAGCCTCCCACTTCCCAGAATTCTCCTCTCTCTTTGTCCCGCCTATACTTCCTGCCTGGCTACTGGCCAATCAGCACTTTATCAATCAATCATAGCAACACATTTTCACAGCATACAGATATCCACAGCACAGGATATCTGTTTCTATATTGCCTTTTGGCACAGTGACATCTCTGTCTCCTTAGGGAACTATTTTTCTTTAGCATGAGGAAGCAAACAGTTTACCCTATGCATAGCTTTGCATTATTACTCATTTAAAAGCAGCTAATTGTAGATTTGAATTCAGCTTGACCCAGATTCCCAGATAGCAAAATTAATAACGATTTAGAGAAGGATATAATTCCATAAGGAATTACAGAAATTGTCCAAAACATATTGAACTTTAAAAGTTCTTAGTAAAGGTGGCAGAATAGACCATTGGATTAGGCTGAAGTTTTTATTTTTTTATTTTTATGTTTTGGTTTTTTGAGACAGTGTTTCTTTGCATAGCTTTGGAGCCTTTCCTGGAACTCACTCTGTAGGCCTTGAACTCACAGAGATCCACCTGGCTCTGCCTCCCTGAGTGCTAGGATTAAAGGCATGCACCACTACCACCCGGCTTAGGCTGAAGTTTTTTATATTTGACCATCAAAAGTGTTGTACCCAAAGGCCAAGATTAGAAAAATTGCTGCTGAGATCATACAAGCCTGGTCTGAATGCTGGTCACACAAGATGGGTATGGGAGACTGGGTGTTGCTGGAGAGCTTCTCTCCAGGTTCCCCAAGCCCCGCAGTCCCACAATCCACATATAAAATAATCACTCAGATGCTTATATCACTTATAAACTGTATGGCCGTGGCAGGCTTCTTGCTAACTGTTCTTTTATCTTAAATTAACCCATTTTTATAAATCTATACCTTGCCACGTGGCTGGTGGCTTACCAGAGTCTCTACATGCTGCTTGTCCTGGCGGTGGCTGCAGTGTCTCTCCCAGCCTTCTGCTTCCCAGAATTCTCCTCTCTCCTTGTCCCACCTACTTCCTGTCTGGTCACTGGCCATCAGTGTTTTATTTATATAGAATGATATCCACAGCATTTCCCCTTTTCTTCTTTTTTTAAAAAGGAAGGTTTTAATTTTAACATGGTAAAATTACATATAACAAAACAATTATCGAGCAAGAATTACAGTTACAATATTAAAGAAGATGTCCTATCTATCTTATATTTGTGAATTTAAGGTTTTATATCTAACTTATCCTTTATCATAACTGAGGAAATTACAACTATCTAGTTTTCAACCACATCAAAGACCTGAGAAGGAACATAATGGTACCTGAGAAATGGTAGATAGATGCAAGCAACTTTCGGGAATCTTGCAAAAGTAGACCAAGACAGCTGGCAGCCTGGACAGTCACCTAATGTTTCTCAACATTGTTGGTGCATTCAAATTGGCTACAGGCCTAAGTATTTGACAGACCATTTTTAGAAGCAGGAATTCTGAGAGACCATCTTACCCTGTCTTGGCAGGGTATGGTGGTCACTTTCCTTGTGTCCTGTTTGTCCAGAAAGGACAGCATTATATTTGTACTGTCAGCCATCAAGGCAAGGGCAGTTCTTTGCCCAGTAGGCCATTTTGTGCCAAAAAGACAAACTTCCAAATGGAAATGTCTTAGAAGCCCAACATTCTCTCGGGATCAATTGGTGCAGCCAGGAGCAATTGTGTCTCACATCAACAGAATTTTATGTTATTTAAATGCCATATTCTCTAGGTCTATGAAGTGTTTGAAGATTACCTATCTATCTGAAATATATCTATGTATACCTAGAAGACTTAACTAACATGGCTACAGATATGATTATCATAGATAACTAATTATTAATCTATTTTTTAATTATCCATTACAATTTTAAATGAGTTACATAAACATAATACCTCAAACAAGAATATATATATATATATATATATATATACAGTATAACAAAATTAACTTCAAGTTTGTATCAATAAACTAAAATTTATACCAATGTAAAACATTTTAAACATAAACTAAAATCTATACCAATGTAAAACATTTTAAACAAGTTGTTCTTTAAAAGTAGGTTCATTAATCTGTCCTTTTATCTTATCATCTCCATATCCTCCTATATATCTATATCATATCCCCTTTTCTTTTTTAGAAAGAGATCACATTTATAATCAACCTGTTTTAAATAAAAATATTGGTTTTTCTCTGTCCCACACCAGAGGGCTCTTCTGATTTGGGACAGAAGAATCTCTTAACCATTTTTTTTTTAAAGCAATATGTCTGGGTTTAGAGGGGGAGTGAGCCAATTCCACCTCTAAAGCCAGCTTGGGATATTTGGGAATTTGGGCGTAGCATCTCTTACTACTTCCTGCTGGAGGGGGGTGCTGTATCTTATGGGGATGCAAAGAAAATTTTAGGCCTATGGGGTAGTCCGTGAGGCTGTATTGTGTGAACCAGTTGCCTTGAAACCGCTCTGGATGTTGGATCATCTGGGCCATGGTGTCATCGGAGACCTTTCAGGGGGTCTTGGCTCGTGAAACCTGATGTATCTTAATCTGGAACAAATCCACAGCCTCTGGCTTTCTGTGGAAACAAAAGCAGAACCTCTTTTCCAAAGCAACATATCCTTACATCCAAATTTTGAAGTCAAGGTACCTTTAAAATATACATTTTGGCATAACTCAACAGCTTTTGTAATCAAATGTTTTTCTTCAGTTACGAATATCAAAGACAACATAATCCAGATTCTCTGTGTGGTAGCCATCGTTACGTGGCTTATTTTTTATATTACCTTGAGCCTTGAGCCTATTGCTTTAAACTGTACCATTCTAAGACTGAAAAGGCGCTGTGACTGCTGGCTCCGCCCACTTCAGCTTCCCAACATGGCAGTGGTACATTTTCCGCCAGCTCTGGGAGTCAAGTCTCAGAAATAGTGGGTCTAAGCTTTTATCAAAGCAGCGTGTAGCCCAGAAACCTTTTTTTTTTTTTTTTAAATACTAGTAAAGACTAAATCTACCACACAGCTTAATGTGCCGCTGGCAGACGCCTCATTCCCGCCATACTGTCGGTCAAACGCACACGCCAGGAACCCGCCAGTGTTCAAACCCGCGTTTTGCGGCATCTAGCTGCCCGTATGAGACAAGAAGCAGCAACCTGGTTTTGGCTCTGTTTAGAATTGGTTATTAAATATTCTCAGGTTTAAGGTGGAAACTCGAGCCGTTGGGCGCCATTTGTTGCTGGAGAGCTTCTCTCCAGGTTCCCCAAGCCCCGCAGTCCCACAATCCACATATAAAATAATCACTCAGATGCTTATATCACTTATAAACTGTATGGCCGTGGCAGGCTTCTTGCTAACTGTTCTTTTATCTTAAATTAACCCATTTTTATAAATCTATACCTTGCCACGTGGCTGGTGGCTTACCAGAGTCTCTACATGCTGCTTGTCCTGGCGGTGGCTGCAGTGTCTCTCCCAGCCTTCTGCTTCCCAGAATTCTCCTCTCTCCTTGTCCCACCTACTTCCTGTCTGGTCACTGGCCATCAGTGTTTTATTTATATAGAATGATATCCACAGCAACTGGGGTTCCTTAAAGTAATCAGGATAGGAATAAAACTTTTATTTATACTTTATTCTTTTATAGTTAACAGAAAAGATTTAAAAAATCTATCAAAAAGAAGGAATTTATTGGATGGCAAAAATAATACACATGTGTTTTATGACCTGATATGTAACATAAGAAATGGATTGTGAAAGGGATTGGAATAAACTTTGATTCATAAAATGGATAAGGAGACTTAGAAGAGGAATGAGTATATATAGAAAAATTAAAAAGGAATGTTTTAAAATATGCAAATGCACTTTATGGCCTCTATCATTCAATTGAGAGATAGACATATACAGTGAGATATAGGTAGATTAAAGTGAACTTCACTGTGTAGTTGTCTCCACTTGTGCCAATCCTATCATTAATAAGCCATGATTTAGTCTTTGAAATTCAGACAAGCCTTTCTCTGCTCCTTGTAAACATAGTTTCCATCATGGGCTGCCATTTGATCCACTAGTGCTCTGAAAGCACACTTGTGACAAATTCACACTTCCCAGTTCCCCACCTCCAATGGCAGCCAAGGTCTCCAGCCTTCTTAAATGCTCTAGGCTTCTTCCAAGAACAACTTCTGGTTGACTGCAGTACCTTCCCTTTAAACATGTTTGGTTTCTCTCAGAGTCCTCTGGATAGGCATGGAACTTGACCAGACTACTGTAGAGCTGCCTATGAGCTTTCAGAAGCCCAACTGAGTCAACTCCCTTCATCCACTAGTCCTTCTAGCATTAGTGCCAAGCATTGTCTTCCATTTCCTGAAATTTTTTTACTTGAAATTTCTTCCCATGTGGCTTTTAGGCAGTACTTCTTATACTCTTTCTCTCATTATGAAAACAAGATTGGAGAAGGACTTTCATCTGCCATGATGGTGAGAAGAGTTGTGGTTGAAATACAACCCTTGACTCTAGAGTGAGGAATAAACTAAGTGTGGATGTTTTAACTTACCAGAAGCAATACAGGTATTATCACTATAAAAGCTATTAGACAAAAGATGCTGATAAGGACTCAGT